>NW_016690462.1:663231-712260 GCF_001604755.1 Lepidothrix coronata
CATCTCAACATGGGTTGACTTCTTCATCCCTAAAAAATTGGTCTAGCGCTAAAAAAATTAGCACTTTTGAAGGGGATGGTGGGTGTTTAGATTTCAGAGCTCTGGCAAACTGTCTCAGAAAGTAGGGACAAATAGCAAGGTACATGTGGGCTTCTGGATTTCATCTTTAGTCTTTTAACAGTATTTCCTACCAAAGCTTCAGACTTCTTTCTGCTCTGCAGTCTGATGCAGTATATCATCAGCTGAGGAAGCTGCTTTCAAATATCTTGGTAGACTTACCCGTTGTTGTCACTGGAATCAAGTCTTGATACAATCTTGAAACTATATATTTTCTGGATATTCTCAAAATGCATCTTCTTTTCTGGGTGACTTCCGAAAATGTTGGAAATACATTTTCAAATTGATGAAGCAAGTTAGGTTCTAGGAGAAGCCATGCTGGCAGTTTGTGAGAAATGTTTATTGTTGGATTGGAATGATTAGATACTTAAAAAATTAATCATCTGTTTCATTTAGTTGGTCAAAAAATACTTTCTAAAGTAATATTACTATTCAATAGTGATAGCTGCTACCAAGGGCGTAGGATAGTATTATTAAAATTTAAACAGGTTTATCAATATTTGCCTGACCAATTGTATGTTATCCAATATTTGGTGAGATGACAAAGAAGGGCCTTTTGGGAGTACTCACCATGTCTACAGATCATCTCTAGAAGGAACAAAAATTAAGTTCACAGACCAAATTAGCTGCTGGAGTGACAATGTGGAAAAGGTGCAATTACACTGTCCAGCTAATATGTCTTGTTGGAGGCACTGGTAGTTGCTGAGTGAACCTCTCACATAATACAACTTATGTGGTGAGTCTGCAGTTAGAGTGATCATTAAAAGTAAATGTTAATATTTGTCCTTTCTTTGAAACTCAGGTTTAGTTGTTTTGTGTTTTGGTTTGGAGTTGTTTTTTATGAAAAAAAAAAAAAAGGTATTTACTATGTTTTCTAACCAAGTTTCCCTGTCTCTGTGTTTTCTTTTCAGTTATGTTTCGCTTGTATGATACAGATGGGAATGGATACCTGGATAGTTCGGTAATGTTATTTGTGTATTTTGATCCATTGTAAGAGTATGTCATCATGGAATACCTGTACAAAAATACATTAATCCAAATCAAGTTTATATTTATCCTGAATTATTAGAAGCAGTATAAACTGTAGTCGATAAAAAGTCAACGATTTGAAAAGTATATCTTGAGTTTTCTTTTCCAATAAGCTGCTGCTTCTACTACTGTATAAATTTTCAAATGTTGACACTGCTGTCATGGAGTCCTATTCTATAGTCTTCTGATTTTTCATCATATTACTGTAGGGGACACATTAATATAATTCCAGAAATTCTAGTATGCTGCTGGGACGTGTATCTCAAAGCACTGTTTGTAAAGATTTCATTAAAAAGAGTAAGTATGAGAGTTACACAGTGAATTTATGTGGAGGAATGTCAGAACTTCCACGTTGTTATGAAGAACAGAGGAACAATGTTAAAGGCAAACTTTTGAGGAGTAGCCCAACCAAATGTTTGAAGAAAAATGAGAGGTATAACAATAATTAAAAAAAAAATGTAGCTATTTTTTTCTGTTAGCTAACAGAAAGCAGTATTTTATTGGCAGTGATTTTTTTTTCTTTGTTTTTTTTTTCCTCTTCTTTTTTATCTCCTGGAAGCAAGCATAGAGTGGATTGGTAAAGAAGAGGAGCTGATTCCCATAAGTGACAGGGAAATTTTTGCCTGCAGGCCAGTTCATGATAATGCACATACTGGCGGCTGAAATCTTTTCACATATCTGGCAACTCACCCTGGGATAGGGATGAAGTGATTATCTCTGGCCCTGCCTCTTCCTCCTGTTCTGAAGCCTCTGCTTCCTCTTCATCCCTCACTAAGTGAACTGATTTTTGTCATGGGTTTCTTCTTCTGTGAAGAGACAGCTGCTACCAGCACAGGTTCCTCTGGTTCAGCTGCAGTTTTGACTGGCCACAGTGTCTGTTGGTCTGCTTTCCTACTCCTCCTCCTGAGGGTGCTGTCTAGTTTCGAGCAGTGTCTGATAAACAGTAGCCAGGCCCCAGCCCACTGCATAACGTTGCACCTCTCTGAAACTGCCACGGCATTTTTCTTTCAAATATTCTGCCACTTCATCAGAGTTGTTCGGGGGTGAACTTTCAAAGCATTGGAACAGAGTAATCCTTTGAAAGCTGGCCCATTTTCTCTTGCTTTCCATGCCACTCATGGCTCTATCCATCCTCAGGACAGACCTCTGAACAACCTCCCTGGAAATCTCTTTCTTAACTCTAAACATCGTATGGATCGCCCTGAGGAAAACCGGCAGACTTAGCAACAAGAACATTTTTTCCTTAACATCCAAAGGGAATTAAAAATTCTGAAATAAAGTTGTAACAGGCTTGAAGGAGGAAAAGGGTGTGAAAAGCTAGGGAAAATCATCCTCCCCTGTCCCCCCACAGACTGGGTGTGATTCTTAATGGACTCTGAAAGGTAGTGCCTGAGGTACGAGTAGGTGTTCAGCAACACTGAATACATATCCCAAACGGCCCTCATGGCCTTGATGTCATGTCATAAACTGATATTCCACAGTACATCAACAAAGCAATCCTGATCCCTCTCCCTGCTCTGAAGAATAACATCCCGAGGAGCACACAAAGAAATATATATACAGGGTTAGGTACCATGCCCATATGAACAAACCAAGCAGCACTGTGACCAGTGGCTCTGTACCTAATACAGCAAATGCTGAAGTAATATTGGTTTCCAGCTTGTTCTGGGCAGATCTGTTGTTATCTCAATCCTTCATGCCTCACAGTAGGCACCAAATAAGGCTGTCATGGTTTAGGAATGGTACTCCCCAATTTAGGGCTTCCACTGAGACTCTCCAGACCACACTCTCGCTCCTCTCCCACTCCTGCAACAGAATGGAGAGGAGACTTGGAGACACAAAAGGTAAAGATCACAGTTTGAGATAAGAACAATTTACTAGAAACAGCAATTATATAAGGAAAAGAACAGTAATAACAGCAACAATATTAGTAACAAAGGTGTACAAAACAGAGTAAATTACATCCAAAATGCTCATCACAGAGCCTGACCCTACCTAACTGCAGGCACGCTGCCCTGACTGCTCTCTCCAACTTGGAACTGGCATTACCCAATCTCTCTGCTGCCCACATGTACTCAACCAGAAGGACCCCTTTCTTTCCAGAAGAGACTCCCTTTCTCCTGCACCTAGCAGTGACTTGAAGTGGTATAGAATAACCTCCAAGTCTCAGCTATGCCTCTCCTGGCTATGGCAAAAATTTATCTTGGCTCCTGGCTGGAACCAAGACAACACGAGAATTCAGAGTGGTCCTAGGTAAGCACTGGAAATGTTTACTAAGCAAAATTATATATATGAGTATAGAAGAGCAGTAGTGATACATGATCAAGGGAAATTGCAACACCATTATGGTAAGAAAACTTCGTATTAGTTTATAGCATCCACTTTATGCCTTATTTCCATTATAAAGTTTTGAACCACGCAATAGCTGTCAAAAAAATAGTTTGTTAGAGTGCTGGAATTTAAAGATCATTACAGCATTATATCACAGCATGGACATCAAATAGTAAAAACAGTGCTCAAAAGATAACTAGGAAAGAAGAATCTATTACTACTTTGAATTACTTTAATTGTGGGGATGTATTTCACCTCCCTGAATGCTTCGCAGTCCATGCCTGATGTTTTGCTCATGAAGCAGATTCACCTGAGTGGACAGCTTCCTGTGTAAAGGACATTGGTTAGGAACATTGATGAAACAGTGTCACTGAATTCAATATGGTTGAATTATAAGTTGCTTGTTATAATATAAGTTGCTTGTTATAATATTGCATTAAATATCATACTTTTCGTTCATCTGTAGGAGCTGGAAAATATCATTGCTCAAATGATGCATGTTGCAGAATACCTTGAATGGGATGTTACTGAACTGAGTCCAGTAAGTATCCATTTTATCACAATTTTTTAATGTTGCTAGAGATAGCATTTTGTGATATTTCATGTCGACATGTGAATCTATATGTTAGTAAGATAGAAATAAGAGTTGTCTGTGTTCCACTATGGCACTGTCAATTAGCACTTTTACAAGTATTTTGCTGATTGAATCTAATCTGTGAAACATTCTTGCTACAGTTTAAGGGTTTTTTTCAATGCATGTAGTAATTAACTTTTATAACACAACTGGCTCATCTCTGAAAATTTCTTAAAAGTAACTGCAAGTACAGAGGGAACCCAACTTAGTTTGAGATCTTTCAATGATAATAAAATGTAAATAGGAATATGACACTTCATTTTCTGAACTCATTTTACTACAGCTGCCATACAAATAATATTTCCCTTACTTTTTGTGTGTGGATGAGGGAGTTGGAGATCTGCACATATTCTAACAAGAAGTTGCTATATTAGAATATAATAATAAAAAATTAGAATTTATGAGATTTTTCATTAAACTGTGTAGATTCTTCATGAAATGATGGAAGAAATTGACTATGATCATGATGGCACTGTTTCTCTAGAAGAGTGGATCCAAGGAGGAATGACAACAATACCACTCTTGGTCCTCCTTGGGTTAGAGAATGTAAGTATTAAATAAGAGTGTCAAGTCTCTGCTTGCATGTAAGTGTGGACCTCAGGCTGGTTTCTCTGAGGCCTGTATGAAGAATACTTTGCTTTACTTTTCTTCAGTATGGCTGAATGACATGCAAAGAGCAAAAGTGCATTTTCAAAGGCAGAGTTACCATTACCATGTTTGAAGCTCCACCAAATAAGCGAGCTCTGGAGCTGGAAGCTGTAAAAAGCTGATTAATTTGCCCTGCTAACAGCATGTTGTTAATTCCTAGCTGTAGAATTATTTGTTAAGAATGTCTTACTGTGCATGTGTATGTTACAGCTGACTTGGAGCAGTGTCTAGTATTCTCAGCATGGTACTGGATTCTGTGGCCGAATTGTACTGAGTCACAGAACAATCTACATTGAAAGAACTTCTGGACATCTGGTCAAGTCTCTTATTAAAGGCAGGGCCATGGATTAAGTTATCCAGGGCTCTGTCAAACCTAAATAATTCCAATGAGGCAGATTCCACCAGTCCTGTGGGCAAACTCTCCCTGTGTTAATTGTTCTTAAGGGAAAGAGCTTTTGTTCTTATGAGCAGAGGGAATTTCTTCTGCAGCAATTGTTGCCTGTTGGCTCTTTTCCTGTCAGAATACATCCCTGTGAAGATATTCCATCTCTGTGACTACCTTAATAAACTATACTAAGTAGCAATATCAAAGGGAACACTTACACCAAAGGATAGAGTGTTATGAAAGATGAACTTGTGTTCTGTACATTTACAACTTCACATTAAAGATAATACAGATGTAATATGATCAGTTTGGGACTAGTTAAATGCAACTTTTTAAGACTGGCATGTTGCCAGTGCCACCTGCTGTCCTGTATCTGAGCTAATTTTGAACACGTATCTAAGCATATGTTTCAAATGCTTTTCTGTTATTTGAAAGAAAATATTTTTATTTCATCTTTTCCTAATTAATTTTTAGATATTGAGGTGAAATATTAAATAATATTTATTTTCCTCATATAGTTCTATGGCTTCAACTAAATCTAGACTGCTGTAGTTGCTCTATGGTATTTTATTTAGACAAAGAATGGTCAGACTGAGACTTTGTGTAGGAAAATATGTAACAAACCAGTTTGTTGAACAGAAGATCTGTAAGTCTTGCAAAATCTTAATAATCAAATTACAAGCAAAACACCTGAATTTCAGTGTATTTGGATTACTGTAAATAGTAATTCTCTAATTCTATATGTGAGACTGAGTAACAAAAATGTTAAATTGCTTCCCTGTCATCAAAGAGATATTTGTCAGGCCGAATTCAATTATTTACGCGCAATTACTTTAAACAAAGGGCACCAAATGCTCTCAAGCAATCAGTACAGTAGATAACTGATAGTCACTTTGAGCACAGATTTTTCTTTTGTGACAGGTAGTATAGAAGTTCTGGGAGTAGTTTTCAGTGTCTACATTTCATTCTTTCTAAATTTGAAGCTCATTAAATTATGGCATAAATTAATGCAGCTCCTTCTGTAGAGGTTTATTTTCATACTAAAACATGATTCTCCTTTTGAGTGTTTTTACTAGTTATCATGCTGCATGTAGCTTTACTATGGAAATAGTAAAAATGCACAAATAGTGATCAAAATTCTATAACCTGGTATCAGTATGGGCCAGTGTTTTCATCATCAAGAGTATTACTAGTTCTTGATGCATTTAACGGACATAAGCATACAGTTGTAGAAAAATAGCATGTAAAATATTTTTTTTATTATATTTTTGGATCAATAAGCATAGTTCATTATTCTATGGTTTTTTAATATTCTACTTTACTGTGAATGAAGTCCATTACCTACATATGAGCTAATTTGCTAGTCATTTGCTAATGATTCACTAGGAGGTGATGCCACCCTTTAAAAGGGCTCTCCTATTTCTTTTGATGTTTAGAACTGCTTAATTTTTTAAACCATTTGAAAAATATGTAGAGAAAAGCAAAATTTTTATATTTTCTTCAAATGAGCAGAAATTTACTACTTCTCTTTGTACCCAGTTCTAAATGATCATCAAATCGAAGTGTATTTTAGGACACTGAAAAGTGAAATCAATAAAGTTAAAACTCTAATGCCTGTCTGTCATTATTTTGTGTAAACTGATAACATGGTTTTAATGGTTTTAGAGCATCTAATGTATTACCCAAGCACTTCATTCCGGTGCATCATTCCCATTAATGGGATGCCGTCATTTTTTTTTACATATTGTTGTTAGATTTTGCAAACCTAGCTTCCCAAGACTCTGATTTTTTTGGCTGTCTTTCTCCTTTTAGTTATGATAATAAAAATTAAGATAAGAATCTTTTGAATTCATTAATCAAATAATAAAGTGTTGATATCTTAAAGTTTTCCTCAAGCTGACTAGTATGTGAAAATAAGTGGCATAACCTACTGGCTTATGATGTGTAGACATTTCCAGCTGCTCGTCACATGTTGAAAAAGAGAGAAAAAAACCCCAACAAAAACAACAAAACCACACAAAATCATTTAAACAAAAACAAGCAAACAACACCCCAAACCAAAAGAAAAAATGGTCAAGAAACCAAAACCCACCAAACAATTCTACCACCTTCTTTTACCTTTAGTTGAGTATGATTTGGTTCTCTGCTGAACTCAGCAATGACAAAATTTTAAATCCAAGAATCCTCTCTCTCTTTCTTTCTTCCTTCCCCCCGCCTTTTTCCTAGACTTTCATGACATTTCCAATGCCCTTTTAAATTTCTTGGAGATTACTAAACTAATTTCTAAGTTGCTGGCACAGTTTAGAGATCAATTCCAGAGCTTGTCTAGTGTGATAGTGACAAAGAATTGTCACTGTAGTGTATTTAAATAAATTATGACACCAGTGAAATGTTTAATTTGTTTTGGGTTGGGGTCCATTAACACTGTAATATACTTAACTCTTGTACAGGGCTTGGACGAACTATACAAAATTCTCAGCTGGTGTAATTTGTTGTACTAATATCAGTGAAACTATGATAATTTATTTCAGCTGCAGATTGTCATAGTACTTTCAGCTACAATGTTTCTACTTAATCCTTAGTTTCCTTTAATAGCTATACAGAAAGGTCAGGTATCATAAAAGTTCTATATTACATTTAAATCCTTTCAATCAGTTTTTATTACATAGTGTATTAGGTGATTTAGTTACAATAATTGAAAAAAAAAGAATCATTTAAACAAAGTACGGAACTACATTATACAAAAATAAAAGAATAAACAACTTAGTGTTTATGAACAGCAGTGTTGTGATAGCCTAAACTCTCACAGGTTTGTGGTCTTTGCCCTCTGACCACAGCAGTCATCCCAGTATATATAAGGATAATATTAGGTTGTTACTACAATTATTAGCTAGCCACCTGTTAACAAGTCAAAGGAGTAACAAGGAAATTTGCCTGATTTCCCTTCTGTGCATGCACTCTCTCTTTCTCTCTCTTTTTTTCTTCCTTCCCCCAGCCTTTTTCCTAGACTTTCATGACATTTCCAGTGCCCTTTTAAATTTCTTTGAGATTACTAAACTAATTTCTAAGTTGCTGGCATAGTTTAGAGTCAGGGAGATAAAGGGACAAAGACCATAGAAAGGTCTCATTTCCCTAGGAAATCAGCCTAAATATCCAGTTTGCTTTATCCTTCTGGGTTTTATGCTCTATTTCCTCCTAAGATTTGATTTTGAAGTTGCTGTGAAGGTAGAATTTATAAATACTGAATTTTATTTTATTTTTTTTATTTTATTTTATTTTATTTTTAAATACATTTTATCTCTGAAAATGTTGCAGAATAGAAACAATGTATTTGAAGTGTGATGCTTTACAAGGCAATTGATCTGCTAAACAAAACAATTTGGGTGCAAGATAAGGAATTTAAATAAGAACTGAATTAGTTCTTTTTCTATAGGGGTTCTGTGGTACACATACTTTTTGGCAATTTGTTTTAGAAGAAAAGACCTTGGGGCTGTTTACATGTATAATCCATTTGTACTTGGACGACTATCCTTTTTCCAATTAGAAGTGACTGAATGTGTTCTGTGCAGAAGCTACTGAAACCTTGGTTGTTAAGACGAATAATTCTTTATCTGATGTTTAGTTGTTCCAGTTTTGTGGATTTTTTTTCATGCAATTCCCTCATGTAAAATGAGAATTTCTTGAATAAAAAGAAAATGTTAACTGTAGAGGAAATAGTTATCTGTGTGGTGTAATTTTTAATAATAAGTGTATGAGGTAGAGTTTTTTGCTGAGTGGTACACTTTATTCTGCAATTATCGCAATCCTCACCAACTTTCCAAATTTAATTTTGCATCTTAAGGGAATAGTTTGTCTCCCATCCAAACACAAGTTGGACAGAGATATCCCTGCAATACTCCCGGTTGGTAATTACACTTTTGGGAAGTGGCCTATTGCACACTGGTGACCACTAGGCTACTTATTCTACTTGTCTACAGTAGCAACCTTCAGTTTCTGACCTTTTTATTCCATTCTGCATTAATTTTAGATTAACATTGTAAGTGAAGGTGGAGAGTTACCCTATTGACTCTCCTAGCATTGCTTAAAATTTCCTTTGTAATCTGAGCACAAAAAGCCTCTGAAGTACAGGTTTGGTCAGCCATTTGCATTGTACTCTGCTCTTTGGTAGGAGTTCCTCACTTGTACCATATTATTCCACCCTGCTAGGGTAAAAGCATTTGGTTTCTCTTGTAAGGTAATTCCACGCAAGATATTTTGGTCCCACTTCTCCTGTAACAGATCATTCCTACCACCTCTGTCAGTGATTGTGCAAAATGTAGGTATAAAATGCAAGTTCCGAAGTACTAGAGTTTAAAGAAATCTCATGTTTTAGGAAATGTTTTTATTTCCTCTTCGCTGGCCACTAGATGTCATGGTTGCACTATATCTGGTACTGTACAGTTGCTGAAAAGCTGCTTTAAGGTGAGAGAGAAATTGAACACCAGCAAATCCTTCATAAAGTTATCAATAATCTGTAATCTGACCAATATGCCTTTCTTTTAAGTCACCGATTGTAATTTTCAACCCAGTTCACCTTTTAAGTCAAGGTAAATTTCAATGTGACCAACGTTTTTGTTTTATTGTGACTATGCTTCAATTAAATAATAAGAAAATACTCCAAAATTTTATTTTGGATCCTCAAGCAGCAAATATTATGTGATTTCACTCAAATAATTTAAAAAGCAAATTTTTAAAATTTTTTTTATTAAATATGGGATAGAATACTGTAGCGTGAGTCCGCACTTGGGAAATACTGCTTCTTACGTTGATATTATATTATTATTACCTTACTATTTGAGCTCTGCATATGTGAAAGTGGAACCAAACTGGAGATGTGCAAACATTTGCAAGCCTAGAGTTGTATCTGTTGATACAACTACTGTGAGTAGTCCCTCCTAGGCTGGGCAGACTGCTGGGCAGTTTCATAGACTTCTATTTTGTTCAGTGAGGAAAGAAGGTGATACGGCCTTTTATTGTCCTGAGAGACCTTTCTCTAAGTCCTGTCTGAAGTACGGCAGGTAACTTTTCTAAAAGGCTGAAGTGCCGATACACCATATACTATTTCCATACGTCCAGAGGGTAAACTCAAGCCCCTGCTAGAAGCTGTAGCTTGCCCGATTTGTGCCAGCTCCTTCCCAGCTGGAAGCAGACTCCCCCAAAGTGATAAGGCGAGCTGTTTTACCGGTGTCATTTCACAGCATCGCCAGCAGAGACCGCGATGTTATAATGCTTTGTGAGCCTTTGGCAGCGGGAGCTGCTAAAAAAGTGCTCGTCTCTGCTGACTTTTATGCTGTGCTAGCTCCCACTTCCTTGCAGGAAGTTTGCAAATGCCTTTTCTTACTACAGTCACTCTTTTCCTTTTGTCTTTAGTTTGATAGAAGCTCAGGAAAAGCCAGGAGTGACTAACCTGTTCTGTGTATAAGGTGTAAAGTAGATGGTATTTTATGCAGGTATACAAATTTACCTTTATTTACAATTTAATTTCTGCAGCATTAGAGTCTCTTTAGATGAGAGATGGGGTCGGGGAAACTTAATGCTTTGGCTTTTTATGAAGCTTTTTTAAACAATTTTCCCTCTAGTGGGAAAATTTTATTTCTGGATGAGTGCGTGGATGAAGACTGGAAATTTTTTGTTTGGTTTGCTTTCTCCAACACACATGCACAATATACCTCAGAAATTAGAAGTGAGGAGCCTTCCAAATAGGATATCCCTCGAATGAGGTTACTCCCTCTCCAGCTGAACCAGAAGATACTTAAAACCCCCTCTTCCCAAAACAAATTGAATAAAACGAAACCTGATATTAATTCTTTGCTGAAACCAGTATAGAACATAACTGCGTTTGTAATAAAGGGAAATGCTGCGTAGTTTAATGGACACTCTTCTCACCTTTCACACTGGCTGAACAGTACCCAATGATCAGTCATAAAATTGTCTTGAACAAGTCATGTAAATAAATTTAAATATATTTTTTAAATAAATGGAAGCAAAATAACAGGCAGGGAAAGAGTAACAGCTACTCAATAACATCCTTCTCATTTGGATGCTTGTTACTGACTTCTCACTGAAAAGACTGAGCATGCTGTTATTGCAGACACACTGTAGCTGTTTAAAGACGATGTGTTTGCTAGGATCAAAATTTATCAATGGTTTCATTACCTTTTTTAAGTCTCAGAATCTTGAATTTTGTGCTTGAAACCTGAAGATCACTTTGGCTGCCTTTATCTACAAATATCTAAAAAGCTGAAGTAAGTTAATATTAAACCAGATTAGGGATGTGTAGCTGAATTCTGTGACAGCATGAAATTTTCCACTAATTCTAAAGCTGACTCTTTTATGGTTGACTTGCTTTTTAAGGTCAGGTCATCTCGGCAGTCAAATCCATGGTAGGAGGGTCAGGACCATAAGTTAAGAGAACTGTTGTTAACAAAATAAATGTTGCTATTGTCATTATGTGTTAAAGTCTGCCTGTGACATATGGAGGCTTGATTTTCAATGATGTGTATAATGAAGTGAGGAAGAGATTTTTACTGTACCTGCCCTGCTTTGAGTTCTTCTCAATGTCTATTTGTTTTTAAACTCTTCCTCAGGATATGGATGCAAAATGAGTTAATGTCAGTAAATGCACTGATGTGTCAGAATTGTGGATTTTATTCATACTTAAAGACTTGCATTGAAGGGGCTTTATTTTGTATTATGTCTTTTTTTTTTCTTTGGCAGTGTTTTAAAAAGTTATGTGCATACATAATCATACGCAGCACTTTATTGCTTATTTTTGGCAGTGCACAAGAGCAAAAATTTAATTTGTTCTTTTCCAAAAGTGCATTGTGTTTATGTAATGGATTTGCATCAGTTGCAGTCTGTAACACAGCTAAGTGTTTTAATTGGCAGAACACCCACATCAAGACTTGTTTGTTTTTCTGATAAGGAAAATGCCAGCTAAGTTAGACCATATGTTCTGTTCAAATAAGAAGTAGCATATTCACATGTAATGGTCATTCTTTAAAAATAAAATTAAAATGAAAAAGTAACACAAAACTAGTGTAGAAGAGGGGCAAGTTTATGCATAAGTATGAATTTCTCTTAATTTTCACAAACAGCAAGTATTTTGCCAAGGAAAGCTGGTCAGCTCACATTTTAAGTGCTTGTGGTTTATGACTGTATCTGTTGATGACCTGAGTGATGTTAAAATCAAAGTGTAAATTGTTTGCTGTTTTTTCTCAGAAGGATTTAGATTGTCTTTATTGTCTACTTTCAGAAGACTTGAAACTCACAACCTATATTGTAGTTTAACCATACTTTAAAAACGTGTGGAATATGGGAGTAAGATGGGAAGAAAAATAGACGTTACAGAGCTCCATGTAATGAAATACATCCTCTTCAGCTGCCAGTCATGAAGGAGCTTGACAGGCTTCTAGTGCTTCACAGCTGCAGAATCTATTTCTGCTTCTTCAGGGGAAATTGGAAAACTTCCACACTCTTTGCCAGCCTAAGAATCCCACATTAGGCATCTGCTGTGCTTTTTCTGCAGAAAGGGGACCCTGACATTGCCCAGCTGTCAGAGAAGGTATTTGAACTCCTGCTGATAATACTGGGGAAGCTCCACTTAGGCTCTGATCCTGATATCTCACTAGAGAAAAAAAAGTATTTCAACTGACTTCAGTTCCTTTTGTTTCTAGGTAGTTTGCAGGAAATATTCAAAGTGGTGTTCTGACTTAGACCTAGCTCCGAACCAAACATTCTAAATTTGTTAGAGTGCTGATTTTCCATTAGGATTTATTTTCTTTTTGCCCACAAGGATGAAGAAGTCTTCCTCATATTTGACTTGTTGTAACAGCTAACTCCTAGAACAGAACAATACTGATTTTAAGGACATAACGTGTATAGTATATGCTAATATAGGACAAAACTGAATTTTTATTAAAATTTATGCCCACTGACTTACATTGACTGTCCTTACCAGTGAAAACCATCATACTATTGAAACTCTAGTCAAAAATATTGTCTATACATGATGACAAGTAATAGTAGTAGTAGTTGGATGTGAGAAATCAGAAACTAGATAAGAATCAGCTGTTGATGTGGTTTCTGAGAAACAGATTGGTGTGACTCCCTTTAGCTATGTGACAATTTCTTTTTGGTAATGACATGACCAAAAGACTATAGAGCTTCAGCAATACACAATGAAACATCAAACTACTGCATCTGCTTTCCAGCTGATAGACAGTAACTGCTGTTATTCCACTGGATGTTATATTTGTTAAAACATAAATAAAAATTTAAAAAAATATCATGATATTGCATTAGGTTAATGTAATTATTTTTTAAAAAAAATTAAAACCTCTGAAGATTAAAAAAAGCAAAAGCCTCATGGCCAGACTTGCCAAGAAGCCAGGAATTTAGAGAATTAATTTAACGTCTGTATCAAGTGCAAATAATTTTTTAAACCATCAAATAACAGTGGGATCTCAGAATGATTCCATTAAGGAAGAGGAGAATCATGCAATAGAAAGCTTAATTTCATAAATATAAATGATTTGATGATATTTTAGTGGTTTGTATAAGTTACAGTGGGCCCCTGAGTTGTTTAGTGCCGATCAGTTGATCAATTTATTCATGCAAGATTTGAGTATACTGCTACAGCTGACTGAAAAATGTGGGCTTAAAACTAAGGAATTCTATTTCTGGAGAAGAGGTCCAGGGTGTAAATCTCACCCTTAAATAGGTGGGTTTTGATAGATTATTGGCTGTATAGGGTAGCATAAATTAAAGCTGGCAATAGTTATTGTGGTGTGGTTAGTTTTCCCACTTCGCAAATGTTGGTATGTGTTCCTAATTCTAAGAGTCATTAAGAATATCTGTGCAGTTTTAAAAAACCCTTTCTATTGTTTGTTTTGGCGAGTTTTATCTTCTAACCTGCAGCACCTTTATTTTTAGGATTAGTCTAGAATAAATTTTATTTTTAATACTAGTTGTAATAATGCCTAGATATCTGGATAGAATTGTTTTTCAGGGACAACAGCAGCCTGGTGGTTTTTTTTGAAACACATGGATGTCCATGAACTTCTGAAGAATTTTTTTGTTATATCATTGCCTGTGTATTTAGAATGATTATGCTGTGATCTGGTACAGAGTATTAAAATGAAGTAACAGCTTGTCTTTTACGTTCTTGAGTCAATCTCCAATTTTTACTGGCACTTATATATTTCATTGTTTATTTTATTAAGTGAAATCTGTTTCTTTTATGTCCTGTGCAGAATGTGAAAGATGATGGGCAGCATGTATGGAGATTGAAACACTTTAACAAGCCTGCCTACTGTAATCTTTGTTTGAATATGCTAATCGGAGTAGGCAAGCAAGGTCTCTGCTGTTCTTGTGAGTATAAGCATTTCGGTGTCCATGTGTATACATGTCAATTCCTAGAAATGTTGCTCTTGCTACATAACAAAGAACTCATAGCTTCCCAGTACAAAGCCATTGCTAGCACAGTAATGTCTCCCTCTTGTCTTCAATGCTTGAGCACTCAAGGTTCTTTTTTTAATTTTTCAGCTTATTTGGCTTTTAAATGTGTTGTTTGAGGGAGTTTTCTCTTTTATCAGAAACAATTTTACAGTTATCATGATTAGTTCCCTTTGGAGTCTGCCACTCTTTTTTTTTTTTAATTCTTGGGGTGTTTTTTTATTTTTCGTTAGCAAGTATCATGCTTAAGTTTCAGCCCTATAGTTTTTTCAGCCCTATTCCTCTTTTTTTCTTGTTAATAATTATAGATATTCTTTAAGAGGTACATTGACAAACATCTAAGTCCCGTGTTTGTTGATTCAAATTTTGCACAGAATTCTTGTTCTGTTAATTGTGAAGGTTAAAATCCCAGTTTCCCAGAAATCAAGTTTCTGTAACAGTTCTAAAGTTTTGTATAGTACCTGGGTTTGTATTCATTAATTTCAATCCACGTATTTACTGATTATATATTTTAAGGTAAAGGACAACAGAAAATCTATTGCATCTAATTTGACCGTCTTTAGACTATTAGGTGCAATCACTGGCATTCAGTTCCTTGAGTTGTATCTATGCATATCCTAATAATCTGTGTTTGACCAGCTCATAAAGTGTATCTTGAGAAACCAAGGCTTTATGAAAGATACCTTGTCTCCATTTGAATGTTTCAAGAGATGGATGATCCATATCTTTCTTTTGTGGTGTGTTCCCATGATTGATCATCTTTTTTTTTAAGACCTATTTTCTGATTTGAATATGTCTTGTAAATGGTTCCAATGACTGCTTCGTGTTATGCCCTGCTCCATTAGATTAATGAGATCTTTAGTACCCACTGTATTCTTCTCAGGATGGTACCAAGTCACCTTTCATTGTTCTTTTTGGTAAATTAATCAGTTTCTTAGTGTAACTTACTTTCTCCATTTTTGGTATGAAAGATAGCCCATCACAGATGATCAGGACCTTTCTGCCTGTATATTTCTATTGGTTTAATTTGAGATTAGTAGGAAAGAATGACGGTTTTGAATTGATCTGTGGGCCACAGATCTCTTTAAAACATAATTTCGATATAAATCCTTGTGTGGATTTTCACATCATATAATTTCACTCATGGTACTATGAAATGAGAGAGATATATCTTTTAAAATTCAAACAAATAGAAATTGCATAACTTCAGGTTATTAAATGCTTATGAGAGTAACTGGAATATATATGTATATAAAATGCTGATTTGACTGTTAGATCTTGAAATGTTATATTCTTTAATATTCTTTTATGTCAGACTGATGTTTTTTCTACTGCAGTGTACCTCTTTAGAATGTATTTCTTATTGTGCTTGGCGTTTATTTGCTGAGAACAGTGGTCTCAAAGTATCTGAAGAACATCCACATGCTCCTTTCAGTTACTTCATGTAGGAAGAAGCATGAGTCTACTTAAAAAACTATTTCACTATTTCTCTATCTTGCTAAGCTTTTTCTTCAATATATTTTCAAAGCATTGCTATAGATTTCATTATTTGCATTTTAGATTGTGTGGGAGGAAAAAAAAAAAAAAGGAGAACCGTAGGGGGCCTCACCATCCCTCCATGGTCCAATCAACAATGTTACTCCCTGCAGTTTGTCTGATTAATGGCTGCGCCTCCCACTGGGTTTGTGTAATAGGTGCAAGCAAGGTGTTTAGAAGTACTTTGTGCTTAATTGCTCTCGAGGTCAAAAGCGTGAGACACCGTGCAGGGAGAAATTCATTCTCAGTTTTTAATAGTTGACTCCCTTGAATGCAGGCATAAGCTATAACATTATTTCCTTATCTTGGCACAGTTATATCGTTGAAGTCAATAAAGCTTTGCATTGTATCGTGATATTTGTGTTTTCCAAATGCAGCCTGTGTGATCTGGTCACTACAGACCTGGTCAACTGTAGCAGTTACCTAAAGGTGATGTGGAGGGCTTAGGGGATAAAAAAAAGACTTCTCAGGAGTTGGTATTTTGGAAAATAAGAGTTAAAGTAGTTAAATATATGGTGGTTACATGGAATGCATGAAAACAATTGCTATTTGAAAATTGATTAATCAGCTATTTAAGATTTATAAATCAATAGAAGGAATAACAAATTAATTGGGTTTTATTTTTGTACTTGCCAGCTGCTCTCATGCCTATAGTTCATAAAATATAGATTTCTTCTTACTCGCAAATGACACCATTTGGCAGTCATCAATTTATCTTTAATATTTTTGTCATTTGGAAATTATTGTGAAAAAATTTAGCGATCTCTGATTTAATTAAGCATTTCCTGTTATGCAATGATAGTGCATTCTTGGATTTCTCACTTGCATAATATTTCCTGTTCTAATTGGCCTTTTGTATTCCATGGAAAAAGCAGTCTAGTTTAAGTTTTCATTGACTGATTGGATTGATTATTCAGAGATGGCATGCTGGTAATGTTATTTGTTTCACAGAAATGTAGTCAGAAACACCATTGCCTCAACATTATTAATGTGTTTCTTTTTTGCAGTTTGCAAGTATACAGTCCATGAACGCTGTGTCTCAAGAGCTCCCGCATCTTGCATCAAAACATATGTGAAGTCTAAAAAGAATACTGAAGTAAGTTTGGGGTAGCATGAACTTTGCCGTGTACCTGTTAATTTAGTAACTTTATGTATATTCGCTTTTTTCTTTTGCAGGTAATGCACCATTTCTGGGTAGAAGGCAACTGTCCAACCAAATGTGATAAGTGTCACAAAACTATAAAATGTTACCAAGGCTTGACTGGACTTCACTGTGTTTGGTGTCAGATCACAGTGAGTATACTATAGTAAAACCTTTAGCATGGGTTAGAGAGATAAAAATCATAGAATATTTTTCTATAGCCTAATAATTTGAAAGGTCTCATTCAATTTTGTCATCAGCAATGGCTAATGTGTGTTTATGGGATGGTATATACAGAATATTCTTAGGACTCCTTAATTGTGGCAAGCCAATACTCTTAAAGGTGTGCTTCACTTCATGACAATATCCAAATGAAAGTAATGTATGTCACTCTAAAGAGCAGAATTCCCAACCTATGCTACGGAAAGATTACAAAAGCATTTTCAGTACCAGGGAAAATCAAGGTCACTGTGACACCAGGGCAAAGTCCTAATTTGTGGTGTATTGACTAGCAAATGAAATTGAGGATACCTTGTAGGATACAATGATTCCAAGTGTTGGGGAACAATAGCAGAGACATGTTGATAATATACGAACCTGTGCACCAAGTCTAATATATACAACTTTTGAGCACTCCTTATTCAGCAGGAACCAATAACTGAAACTAATGACATTCAGGGAACACTGCCCTTATAAGTGAGATCTTCATGCTAGAAGGAGCAACACCAGTATTTCTGTTTCTAGCCAGGGCAGGATTTAAATCTAAATGGGGAGAGATTCAGCCTTCTTCACAGGTTTTTGCTGGGTTTGCTGATATCATTACTATTATTGTTATTGTTATGGAACAGCAGTTGTTTGTTCAGTGCTTTAAGTAATAATATGAGACTGAGGCATTTGTGAATGTTTGTTTTCAACATACAAGTTAGGATGTTTTATGACATATTTTCTTAACACAAGAATACAAAATATGAAACATCATCAAAGAAAATAGATCCAGGATACTTTCAGTGATAAGCTGTTATGATTATTTAAAAACCAATATTTTAGAAGAAAGCAAATATGTAGTCCAGATTGCTGTCAAAATTTGGATAATTTATGTAGAGAATAAAACGCCCAATCCAAATTTTTTTGCGTGCAGATAATTAAATTTAGGCAATGGCTATATGTGTTTAGCAAGACAAATAAGAGTGTTCTGCTCTCTATATTAGAAGTGTTTACATCTGTATAATATGTGTTTGTCAATCAAGAAATACATAGTATGTAAGGCTCCCTCTTAAAGTCAAAGGAAGTTTCAAATTCTGTATCTCCTCAGTAGAAATGATTTTCTCATTATTTTGTGTGAATCTGGACCAGATTTGTAAAGGTTTTTTACTCCTTGAAGATGAATGTCAAGATTCAGAGGATTTTCATAAGAGCTGGTATTCACTGAAGAAATACTGAAGAATTATTTATAACTGAAATCACTGTAAGGGAAAGGAAGAGGCTAAATACTTTTGAAAATATCCTAAGTGCTTGTGTGCATATTTAAATGCCTAAATGTCTGTCAAAATTCCAATTAAAATGAGCCTGTGTTTTTTGACAGCCAAAATTGAAAATATTGGCACTGAGGTTTAAAATTTTGCAATTGTACTTCCATCAGTAATTTAAAGATTTTTTTTCATAAAATTAATGTTTATTTTAAAAATAACTTTATTAATATTTTTATTTAATTTTTATAGCTTCAGATGTAAAATAGACACATAAGTGAAGTCTGAGTATTTTTAAATACTTCAAATTACTCCTATTCACTTTGCTTGCAATTCTTTGTATTTGATATATTCTATTGCAATAACTTTATTTTCTAATAGAAATAGTTTTATTACATAAAAAAGGTATTCTAAATTTCTATCAGATACATGATTTTTGAATGGATATTCTGAAATTATATAGTTATCATCACATCCTTCACACTTTTTCAACTCCTTGTACCACACATTTATGGCTTGTAATCTAAGAGGATGCTAGCTATTACACAACTAATTCTGAGCCTCTTTCATGCATTTTAAGTTTCTGTCCTTACAACTTAATGGGGTCACTTTTGCTGTCACATAACTGAATCTAGTCCCAAAATTTAGAGGTATTTTTCACTAAGAAGGCTTGCTATACTGAGTTCTCAGGCAAACCCCTGATCCCTCTCCCGTGCACTCTGTAGTTATCTACCAAGGTCATGTAAATGTTTTTTCCCCTCATTTTGCCTCCAGCAAATACATTTTTTCCTACTTTCCAGGCTTATGAGGGATGTAATATTCTACAGGATCTAGATGGGGGGGAAATGTATTTAAAACCTGCTGAAACGATTTTTTTTTTGAGAAGAGATGCGTGTTATTTTATTTCATTGTGCAAAGTGTTATTTTCGTTAAAGCTACATATCTTCTACCATTTTTGTTATCTACTATGTGCCAATTCTGTTGTCAAAAATCAGCAGAGACTAATAAGAAGATTAAGCTATTTTTTTCATAGATAAGTTTGCGTGCCACCAAGTAGCAAAGCTGCTAATTACCACTGAATGTGTGAAGATACTTTTATTTGATGTAATGTGCCCTGGTGTGCATTAATTATGGTACAAGTAGCCTTACCACTTAGGCAGAGAATTAGCATGACAAATGATTTAGATTACAGGACTACCAAAATACTCTCACAATAAGGCTTTAAGCTCAGAGTAAATCGAAACTTGTTAGACTTTTACTTTCTGTTGCTAAGTAACTGCCTAAAAAGGTACCTTTGCAGTATAAATGAATATGGGCAATGCTAATATTAGGTGCCATTCAGTTCAAAATTCAGAAATGTTATGTCAGCATTAACTGTACCGGATAACTTAATGAAGACCATATTACAAGTAAAGTTTATATACATTAGCAGTTGGTGCAATTTTATTGTGATTTTAATAGAGTTCATATGAGTTAAATTGTGTAGAGGGAAAATGAATCAGTCATTGGAAAAATGTGATTTACAGATGCAGACGTTGAACTACAGATTTTGTAACAGATATTGAACCTGTTGAACTAATGCTGGATGCTACCTATTATACTACTTAAATCACCTGTTAATAAGATTTTTACTTTACAACTCCTGTTATTTATTAGCCTAATTATTTTTCTTTACTTCAAATATACGTATCTCCTCAAAAATAATAAGCAGCATGGGAAACCGATGTTACCTGAAGACCTTAATGCACAGTTTATTAAATCAATGTAGAAATAGAAACACAGAATAATTTAGGTTGGACAAGACCTTAAAGATTATCAAGTTCAAATTAATAAATTTTCACAAAATTTCACAATATTAGGTTTATTTCCTTCTGAGTATCTCTAATGATATTGCAAAGTATAACAATTAAATGTGAATGTTTTGCATGATCCAAGCATACCACTGTTCCTTTTTACTCTGTGGCCGGGTAGTTAGAGACATTTGAATTGAGTTAAATTCTAAATTATCAACAAGAACTCTTGATTGCTAATGCAAAGTATTTCATTAGATTTATCATTACTTGTTGCCATTTTATGTTGATGTTAAATACATATTTTTCCCGTCAACCTTTGTAGAAATACAGAAGTAAGCCAATGCTCTTTCAGTCAGCAGATCTGAGAATATTCCTTTCATGTTTTCAGAGTAGAACTCTTATCATTGCTTTCAAGACAACTGGATGAATGCTGAGAATAAATTAGAAAAAAGGAGGGTAATTCAGGTTCCTCAGAAGTGGGTGGAAGCCTGAACGTTGATTCTATCCAGACCAAAATTTACCCAATGGAACTTAAAGCTCTTAGATATTCCTATGTTATTCTCTTATATTTGAATGGGTAGTGACTATCAGCGTCAGGTAGGAAACAGAGTTACACCAAAGGCTGCCTTGAATTACTTACTGGTAGTAGAGCAGAAGTTCCTGCCTCAATGCAAGGAGCTCTATTCTGAAATGAAGGTTTTGATCACTGATAACACTATGCTGATGTTACTGTACTGCCATGCCCCATTCTTATTTTGTGTGCTGATCCACACAACAATTTCCAAACTGGAAAATACCTTAATCCACCATTCTTTGCTCCAATATCAATTCACTGGTTTTGTCAGTCCTAGGAGACTTTCCACTGCAATGTGTTTCATTTCCTTCTAGTACTCTAGTAATAATTAGGTTGATGAAACTCACCTTGTTCTAAGATGGCCATTTGTTTACGCCATAAGTGGAAAAGGTTTAAGTTGAATCTTCATTTTCTGTCTTTCTGTAGTTGCATAACAAGTGTGCTTCACATCTGAAACCTGAATGTGACTGTGGACCTTTGAAGGACCATATTTTACCACCCACATCAATCTGCCCAGTAGTATTGGTGAGTTGTCCTTATGTGTATTTCAGTTGTAATCCCCTCTCATATGCAGCGTTAAAATGATGCTGGGACTGTCGGCCAGGTATTTGTTACATTCACAGGACTATGTGAACCTTAAACACAGTGTGTAATCCTGGCTGATGCGTTTAGAGGCACGAGCATGTTTTATCCTCTGCATATTGCATTTTCCTTCATGTGAGAATGAATTTTCTGTAGGGCATATTATAACTGAAGCTGACTCAGGTTTTATCACTTATTCAGACTGTACTTACCAGAAACTGTATAGGCAGAACACTTCTACATTTTACATCTTTTATAGATCCAACTTCCCAGAATAATGAAGTTATTCTTATGAGCAGTTTTTGCTTGGGATGCATATTGTATATCTGCAATGCTGAGGTCTCTGATCTAAGCCGGAGGTTACCTAGAATGATGACACTGGTCTTGCAGTAAGCTATGCATCAATATTATGGTATATTTTATTCTGCAATCGTGGACAGTAAATTTCTCTGTCCACAAAAACAATAACTCAATTCAATGAAAATAAAAATGCATGCTATGTGTAGGTTGTATAGAAAAGAGCTGACCATTTTATCATTAAAAAAGAGCTTGAGAATTAACTTATGTGTTCACATACTAAATTGGATATTTTATGCTTATAAAAGTCATAGCATCATCATATTCATAAAAGAACAGATGAGTGGTCCTCTTTAAATATATTTCATAATAAGAGTAAGAAATGCTTGAACTTAAGAGAGAATAATTTTTTGTGGGGAGGAAAAACAAGAAGATATACCTCCTAATCCTAAACCAGTTTCTGATAACTAGGAACCATAATATTTGTGCCTATTGTAAATTAATTATTTTCTGATTAATTTGTTTGACTGTTTATAAATCTGCAAATGAATGGATGCTAGACTTTGGGATTATTCCATTGCTCTCAATGAAGGTAAAGCAATGGAAACCTGGTTTTAATATTTACGAAATATTTTTAAATATTTTTAAAAGTCATAAGACCAGTTTTGTAGTTTGTCTGTATCGTATTTTGGTATCATCTGGACAAGCTCTGATTAATAATTGTAAAATATTATTTTAAGTTTGTTGGATGATTACATTCTGCAGTATGTTATTTAATTTTCAGGATTTTAGGTCATACTTTAAAAGTCAGCATTTGGAATTTATGATTTTGTTATTGGGCTGTTTTCATTTTAATGTTATTTATCATTTGCCATTCTTATAAATGGAATAAACCTCAGCATGAAATTTCATCTTCAATTATATTGGTGTAACTCCATTTTCTTTTCAGGAGAGGAAGAGGAATAGAGGAATTAAGATTTTTATTCCACAATTGGAGTTTAGTTAAGTTGTTTAGAGGATATGTAAAACCACTCTAGAGTCAAATCACCCTTGAATAGGTTTGTTTTATCTCCAAATTTTGAAGGCATAAGCAGAAGTAAATATGTTTTCCTGTATCAGAATCATATTACTAACAACATAGCACAAGACATGTATTTCAGCACAATGTATATTGTTAGGAATGGAAAATGTATTTTACTGTGATTTAACAGGGACTTAAAAATTTTGTAGTATATTTGCTCATCTAGCAGTTTCTTCCAAAAATGCATTACAATCTTGAGTTTACTTATGTTACAAATAGTATCTCAGTGACCTAACTAATAGAAATTCCTTCTAAAAGTGATTGGTTATTGTGTATATATTATTAGTGTTGATAATTTTTAATTAGTTTCTTCTATTTCCTGTTACGGGGATTCCTTTTGAGAAAGGTAATACTTCAATGTATGTGAACCAGCACTCTCAATAATGACAGCAAAACCAATGAATATATCTTTGTCAAAATTGTCTAAACATAAGTGTTTGATAATAAAAATTCTGTGTTTAGACATATCAAATCTGATATACCTGACAGTGTAAGGGTCTTTCAACTAAGACACAGATTTAGATTCAATAATCAGATGAGCAATAAAATTCTTGCAATGCTACGTTTATGTGAAATGTAAATAAAAGTAGATAACCACAATGCTTGCCGTACTAGGCTTATCCTTGAGTATTTTGAGGTGTCAGAGAGGAATGTATTTTCTTCTCCCACAGAATAGGTTATAGGAGTTGTGGGAAAATAGCAAGATGAAAAATCTTGTATCTTTGATCTCCGAAACCTGTTGGCCCTGCTTACCATCTGTAACTTTGAAAGTCCAGATTTCTTCCAGAAAATTGCAGAGTTCATCTCTGCAAGATGCCTTCTCATAAGTTTTCCTTCAAGAGTACAGGCTAAATCCCTCTCATCTTTTCTCTTTTGCAAAACTAAGGACATTCATACTTTTGCCTTTTTTATCCAACATGTCTCATGTCTCATTTCTTCAGTTCTTGTGAAGTCCAGCCTCAATGATTTCTACAGAGATAAAGGACTTTTTTCATGAATTGCATTTCACAGCACCATGTACTATACCAGTGCTGCCAAACTGATCTCTAAGCTGCAATTTGTTGTTCAGGTCCATATCATCTCAGTTTTTCCATTTCCTAGGTATCCATTAATGTCCAAAATCACTATTTCAACTGTGAAAAATAGATTAAAAAAGTACCCTTCCAGATTGTAATATCACAAAGGGTGACACTCCCCTAAACACAGCCATCTCAGTTCAGGTGTCTATTCTCGACTACTCATTTAGGATCTCTTTAGACATAGGAGAGATTTCTCTAAAATAGAGTAACTCCTAATGGCTGGAGAGAGAACCGAGATGCCTGGTCATCTGAAAGTTAGATGGTAAATAAAGGGGCTCCCATCTTCAAAACTGCACAAAATAGAATTTATCAAATGTTATTCTTAAATATGATAAGCATCATCAGCTGAAAATGAAACAACGGGGAAACTCACAGAATTGATACTGTGTACATAATGAAAGCATGACATATCTGTCTAGATTCAATGTCTTACAAAGATTTTTAATATCTCACTGCAGTAATTGTAAATGTTTTAGTAAAATGTATCCTGTCAACTTTAAAACTAGTCTGTTTTACTTTTCTGTTTACCGTATATAAGGCTTGTTGTATGGTGAAGTTTTTTGTTCAAGTTAAATGAGTTTTGTTATAAACCGTGTGTGCAGATCTCAAGTGATAGTCTTTTAATAGATGTCAGATACACTTTAATGTTACTCTCTTTTATTTCAGTAACATTTTAATTAATTCATACTGATTGAATAAATGTACATTGAGACTTGTTTCCTAATGAGGGCACATTTAGAGGAAAGGTTTTGCATCATTCTGATATCCTGTGGGTAATTATATTCTAATTATATGGTGGGGGGAAAAAGTCTATAACTCAGTGCTGATATTGTTCATTGGACCCAATTAATTATATGCACATAATGAAAGTTCATGATAAGGTTGACTGGCAGTGAGTTTAAAAATCTTTAACTCAATTGAATCCTAGCCTACCAAGAGCTCAGAATTAGATCATAACCAGGTTAAAAACTGGGTATTGGAATGAGATGAGTGAGTAGTGAAGAAAAAAAGATTGGTCTCTGCTCATGATACAGGTTCTCTCCCCCACCCCCTTTATAAGGTAGAAAGGGAAAAATGCATTTTTGCTTTTTCTTTTCATGCCTGCCTTTACTTTGCTCCATTTATTGATGAACACGTAGCATGTTCTAATTCATATTTATGTTTGTAGAAAGATAATTAGATTTTCAATTTCCCACCAAAATAGATACAGCCTTGGTTAGTGACGAACCAACCAATAAAAACTTACTATTTAATAGATGTGTATTTATTCCATAATGCATGATGATTTTGATCCTCCTGTTGTTTATGTGAGTTTTACAATAAACTGTTTTTCACTTGATTTCTAACATTGGTTTTGAAAACTATGATTAAAACTGCTAATTTTGGAACAAAAAGAAAATTATGGTATAAATTGAAAAACATAAGGTACTCTGCTTACAATATGAGCATTACTATGTGGCAATTACCACTGTCTCCGTAGTAACCAGTTTATTTTAAAGGTGGAGGCTCTGAAATAATACTGAAGGCGAGAAATTAAAGAAATAAAATTTAAAATTGAGTCCATTTCCTTATGTTTTAATTTTCAACTTGATTGTTTTGCATTCTGGGAAAAATGGGTCATCATGATAAGTTTAAAACAACTCACATTTTGTTTCTTTCCTCTTGTGAATGAATTTGACTTTTCTTTTCTGTAGTGAAGTTATTACAACTTTTTAGGACAAAATCATTTAAGAATAAATTCAGTCCGATTCCAGTTTGGTTTTGTTTGGCATTTTATTGTCCAAAAACTTAAATGGTCAAAAATCTTTTGTTTATAACTAGTTCTATTTAGGCACATAAACCAACATACACAGCAGATTACAAATGTTTTACCTAGGAAATATGCCTTGTGCAACTACTTTATAATCTGTAGCTTCAAATTTTTGTGTAAATATAGCATATTGACATGCTGGCAAAAAAGTAATACAGAATTAAAGTTGAAAATACTGTTTAAGAATTTTCTTTGACTATTCGGTATTTAGAGATAATACATAGAATAGCTAATGGCAATATTATAATTGCAACATTGTTCAATAGATATTTTTTCCATGTCTGGTAATATGTTTTACTAATACTGTTTTTCTGTGAGGTATGTAGATGCTACTCATATGGGAAAGCAGAGTTGTAGAGAGAGAAAAAGGGAATTAGCAGTGGCTGGTTGAAGAATGAGCTTTCTTAATCCCTTTTCCAGTTTTTAATCCTAAAATGATTCTTCTGTTTTTATAATATTAGAGATCAGTTTTAGCTCAGCTGAATCCAAGCTCAACACGGAACAGAGAAAGTCAGTGCAGTGTGTAAGCATCTTTACAGGCAACTCAATCCTTTGAAGTTGAGTACTAGCCTTATTCTGGATTTCTGAACAAAGATACTATAGAAAACCTACAGTTCATTGAATATAGTGCTTGGGGTGGAGTGGGGGGGTAGTTGAATTTAAATCTGGTTGTTAAATATTAAATAATGACATAGTGATTGAAACAGATTTAAAAAACAAAACAAACCACTTTTTTCCTTTTCAGTTGTGTATCATATTGCAACGTCAGTTCTCTGAGAATCTAAATCAGACTTGAAATATAATGGTGTACTTATCTACACTAAGAGCTTTTTCATTTCTTTGAAGTCAGAAGGAAATTAATAATTGCCCTGGAGGAAAATGTATCTTCCTAACTAATTATCTGTTCGACAAACACTGTTCAATGTTAAAATAATAAGATGCTGATAAACTGAAATGGCAGCCATTCAATCATTTTAAGTTATATCTGGTTGCCTGCCCACAACTCATCACTACAGTCTGTCCCTAGGTTTATTCCTTATATTCTCTCCCATTGGAGTTTAACATGGTTTTATTTTCAAAATTCTTTTCAGAAACTTTTTTCTTTCTTGGACAGTGTATATAATCAGGTGCTATAGCCCAAGTTCATTTTGAGTTGTAAATCAAGTTAAAAATCTTGGGCCCTGCTGTTGTTGCATGTTGATGCATATATTGAATCAACACAAGATATAAGGCAAGTTGTCTTTAGACAACTGAATGAACTAAGGCCGTAATCCTAAATGAGAAAGACTTGATTTGATATGTAATTCTTTACATCTTTATTTAGATAAACTAAACAAGCAAAACAAAGTATATATATAAAGTTATCACATAGTCGTTGCTTGTTTAGAATAAGGAACAAGTCTTGCAGTCAGCAGTTTTAGAAGGTATTCTTAAATGACCTTGTCTCCATACCAGCATTGTCTTTTTGCATGTATTTTGGCCACTAGTATTAGGGTCGCAAAATGCCGCCTTCTGATTGAAGGCTTTTTTTTCTTAGCTGCAAATGTTTCTAACAAGACAGCTCTCAAATGAATTAGAAGTCTTATCTTTCCTTTATAGTATGCGCATGTGCAGCTCACTGGACAGTATTTTTGCTAGAGAATTAGTTGATAATCTTGTCCACAGGATGACTTTTTCTGCCTGTGGATGTAGAGCTGAGTATTGTGCCACAGCCCTATTAACCTTCAAGACAGTATAATGTGGTGTCCTAATACTGGCCCTTTTAATTAGCATGTACACAGGGTTAAAGCTGGAAATGTGGAGAATTTAAAAAGGAAATTTTCAAAATATTTTAGCACATCTGAATCGCAGTTACTTGGATGTGATGTCTAATAGATATTGCAGATAGATTGCTCCCCATGGTTTTGGGGTTGTGGTGATGTGGGGGTTTTTTATTATTTGGTTCTTGCGTAACTATGAACAGAAATTGTGTGGAATGGGATTTTTGTAAGCAGGGTCTTGAATGCCATATATGTTTAAAAAATTGCAGTCTGGGACTACTTATTCTAATATTATTATTCTAATATTAATAATAATCTATTGTTATTATTATTATATCCTTGGAGATTCCCATGTCATTAAACAAAATAGCTCTAAGGAATAATGAAGTAACCTTCCTCCAAGTTTCTTAAAAAAGATCCCAAAGCATCAGTTTGGTATTCAAGTCACATATTTAAACTTCCACGGCCTTCATCCTGCAAACATTTGAGAATATCTTTACATGGTATTCTGTTAATTCCATCTGATCTTCTGTGACCAAGTTTCCCTGATCAATATCTTTCCAGTTCAAGTTTTGGAGTTCTAAAATAAGATTTTTTTAAAATAACTCTTTCAGTTTATTCTTATTAACATAAAATTTGGTTGTCTCCTTATGCACCCCCATCCCCAAGTAGGGTGTATGCTCCGTCTGAATGTACATATTATAAAAGAAGTAAATATCATACAGAAGAAATCTCAAATTTGCAGTGGTTCCTTGACAAACTGTGTGATGTTATTAACCATTCACTAATGACTTTGCAATCCTGTTAAATGCATAAGTAAATTGTAGTTTCATGTTATAAAATAAATTGCTTTAAATCATTTCAGCTGTGTAGGAAATAATCCTGAAAAATAGATTTACAGTTATTGATCAAAAGACAAGGTGATAAAAGGAATTTTTACTTCGTTGTCCCAGCAATGTCAGCAGTTAAAATGTAAAGAGGTAACTATTTAGTAAGCCTTTAGTTACTATTCATCTATTTTATTCTAACAGCTACAGTAGAGGATGATAGTGTTTTATGTAAAGGAAAAGACTGTACTGCTATAAAAGGAAAGAGTAGTTGTAGCAGGAGGTGGCTTTTTTAATCAAGATTCCTTGATTTGCATGAGGATTCAAAGACTTGAAATATAAAATAAAAAAACTCCCCAGGTAGCAAGTATCACTTTTTGCTATTCAAAAGAATAAAGTCCTCAGGTTTTCTAATATTTTTAGCTGGTGCTAAAATGATCCCACACATACTTTCCAGAATATAAATTGTTAAAATTACAGCCAAAACATTGGGAGAGTATGCTTGTGCAAATGTGTAAAAAAAAAGCACCGTGTATGTTTGTTGTTAAGTACAAACTGCTGAAAGGTAACATTCCTTATGAACATTGTCCATGCCCTTTGCCATCACAGCTGTTCAGTGTTGCAGCCTAACATTCTCTTTTTCCAACAGACGCTTCCCACTTTAGGAGGTTTGCTCCCTGAGGTGCGTAACGGGAGGCATCCATGAACACACGAGTACTAACAGATCATGATATTGTACATTCTTTTTGCTATGAAGTGCATTTTGGGGCTGAACTGAAAATCTAGATATTACATTCTCTGTTATTATTTGAAAGGCAGTGTCATTTATCAATTATTTTCTTATTTGGATAAATATGAGATATACGCAATTGAGTAGTTCTTATCTGACAGTGATCTCTCTGGAGCAATCCTGAATGATAGAAGCTCCAGTTAATGGCTATTGACTGCAAAGTGGGAATTCAAGGGGAGAAAATCAGGCATGAGAGGTGCAAAAACGGGTGGAAAAAATTTTTGTTGTGGTAATTACAATTTTGAAAGGTATGTGCTCTGACACATACCCAAAGAACAGAAAAGCTTGATTCTCTGAGCCATCAAAATGTACAATAAAATCTAAACTGGTGTATTCTGTATCTCTATCAACCTCATGCATGTCCACTAAACAAAATGGTTCACAGATACAATGATCATTTTGTATGCTTTATTTAGCAAGATATTAAATACAGCACAACTGTTATAGAAACATTTCTCACCTTGAAAGATAAATTTTTGCAAATTATAAAACCATTTTATTACTGAAGGACAATTTTTTCTTAACGTTGTTAGAATTTGTAAGCTGTTATCCACAGATGATTTTATTAAGTTGTTCTTTTCTCATTTAAAAATTACATTGTTTAGTTTCCGACACCCTCTGATAGCTTAGTAATGTTATAGTAATATTATAGTTCCCAAAAGTAAGATATTCAAAGTCAGTTTTTGATTCCATGTATAAAACAAAGAGTTTATGCAAGAATATTTAAAATAGATTTTTTTAAGGAAGTGGTAAATCTTTTTGTGTTTCATTAATAGATATATTCATTGGAATTATAATACACATTATTATGTCATACAAGCTGTGTCAGATCCTCGCTTAGGGTGATACATATAGAAAAATTATAGGATATATAACTCTAGGAAATCTAGAACCTCCTATCAGCTTCTTTAGAAATTTTTCAGAGACCACTGTTGGTAGAGGTGGTGACATTTATTGTGGTATCATACTCATATAAGATGGGTGATACAAAATACTTTATTTGTACTTTCTTCAAAAATCACCAGTGAAGAAAGCAGAGGTTCAATGATAATAAGGTCAGATATCCATCTTTGATTATTTTATTAAAACACTAGACAATTCTGTATTATCAGGATACTTTTTCCTTCATATTGTGTAAGGTACATAGTTTAATCTTGTGTTGTCTTTGTGAGTCAAGCAGTAGTTTTGCTTATGGGACAGGAAATATAAATTGGAGAAGGAATGTTGCTTCTATAATAATGCAGCAGTCATAGGGCCAAGCCAGCTGAGGGTATTTGCTGCTATTTGTATCATGCTGGAACAAAAACCCCAATATCCAAAACTTTGCTTTAGGTAATTGTTACTGCATTTTGCATTTGAGTGATTAAAACCAGCAGGTTTGAGTACTGTTCTCAGCAGTGTATAAATACTTTTCCGCTAAATAACAGCATGATATATGCAAGAAGAGTTTTAGTGTTACACTTTATAAATAGACCTTTTTTGAACAATGTTTTTTTTTAACCTTCCTAAATGCATAAACTCAATGTGCTGGATCTATTCCTTTCTGTTACCTTTTCCTTTGAATTATCACAAACATCTTCTTTACCTTGAGATTTTCCTAAAGTTTTAAAAATTTGCTCTCCATTTCTGATCTCTGTTAGAAATCAGCATTTTTACTAGCTGTTTCTCTGCTTTAATGACCTCTGCTTTGATTTTTGAAGATGTTACATTATTCATGAGCCAGTTTTGTCCACCATGTAAAATCCTGTTTAACATGGTATACTTACTTTTTATAAGGTAGTGTCTTTTAAGGGTAGTTATTCACAAAGTTGTTTAAAACCCCAAAGGAGCTTCTTAAATATGAAATGAAGTGTAAAGATTCCTTCATACTGAAGTATCTTACTTAATGCCAAGTATCCTTGGCATTAACCAATACCATTGTGCAATAATGATTTGTTTTAGTTCAAAAATGTTACTGTGGGTGCCTCATCGTAGTTCTACTTTCTAAATAATCATCAATAAGTAAATACAGAGTTGATGATTTCTTAGGCAGTGATATGTACAGAGTTTGTCTGTGTTTTAAAGGTTAGGGCTGAGGTGTTTCTACCATTCTAATTGTTTCTACCATTTTCTCTATAAAGAATGAATGATATTGTAGTCTAGACTCTTGGACCTGCTCTTGAACTAATCGAGTTACTCAAAGCATCCAAGAGCTCAGTTAACTAACCTCCTAGTCATCTCACTGCATACAGGAATTTGTGCAGAGATATCCTACTTTCATTTTTTCCTGTGGCATAGGTTTGTCAGTTCTTTTATACAAAATGTAATCAGATTGCCACAGCACCTGGCTACCCAAAGCAGCCTGGGCTGACCTGCATCACTATTTGCATCAGGACTAGACTGAGTCTGTGTCAGTCTCCAAACTTAAAGAAACTAAAGATGGTATAAAAATGGTCATGATTCACATCTGTGTTAAGCTGGGAGTTATTCCCTTCCTGCTCAAGAATCTGTGTCAATGTTTTTTACCAGTAAAAACTGCTCCAGAAAGAGTTTTGTGGATTAATTGCTAGTGCAATCCCTAAGGCATTATCAGAGGTAGCATAGAGATGGGTTTGGCCTGGTATGGAACAATGAACTGCTTACTGAATGCAGTTGCAGGGGGTGCAGGAGAGTCCTTCATGCTACTTTCTAGTGCAGCAGCTTTGTGCCAGCCCATTCCCCTCACTAGTTTAAAGCCTCTTCGCACTTGTGAAGTGAGGAAGGTGGCTGGGGTGCAGTTGGGATTGGGGACATCAATTCTATTTTATAAACATCTGCTGTCTTAATTTATGGTACATTTTTTGGACAATCTAAAAGGACATGCTGGGTACAGTTTATAAATAGAATGAGATAGAAAGAACAAGGATTTTTTTTTTCTATTCAGAGTTTTCTGAAATGGCCTGATAATAGTTGAAAATATGATTACAGCAACATACTTCTGAGCTTTCCTCTTTCAAATAACCATCTCATTCTGCTGTATATCAGCAGCAAAAGTTGCCAACAGCTTAGAATCTGAGGTAGATTCTGTTTTCCGTCTGATACAAAATACATGTTTTATAAAAAAGCCACTCAGCCAATTGATTATGGTACATTTAGACCAGGTATATTTTGCCAAAGTGGAAAAGTACTTTGGAGCATTTAACCTCTGCTGGCAGTTAGGATGAAATTTTGATAAATTACTGATCTCTTATCAATTACATTGTATGATTTGCTTTCAAGTTTCAGAATGCCACCCTGGTAATGTCAGATTATCTTTTCACATCATTACATTAGTTTGTATTGTGACTAAACACTTTTAATCCATCTATTGCCTAGTCATTATGAAATGTCCAGGCACATAGATAGATATTATGTGAAGTGGCCAAACATTGTGTATTAACTTGACTGGGATCTCATTTCCATTAAAGCAGAATCTGACATTACTCACTAGTCAAAAAGCAACTGTGTGGAGGTACAGTCTCAATTACAGTTGTATAAAATGCAGTTGTATATATAATGTGTTAAAATGTTCAATTTTCTCCTTTTCTCTTCTTTTTTCAAGGAAAGACAGGCAACAGTGAAAAAAGAAAAGAGTTGCCCCCAGCAAATGAACAAACTGGGAGAACGGAGCAAAATGCAAAGAGCAAATTCTGTCACTGTAGATGGACAAGGTCTTCAGGTGTGATTATTGTTATTTTAATTTGAAGCAGGTGCTTGTAGGTATGAAGACAATGATAGACTGAGAAATCTTTAAAGTGAAATATACATTCACTCTTCTAATATTTCACTTTTACATATTTTAAAAATGCAGTAGGTAAATTCTTCCATTGATTCAGGAATCCTGTGATGCAAATCTGCTTCTCATGTCAGTGTTAGGATTTCCCAAGAAATTAAGGGGTAGGGAAGACTAAGTCACTTCTACTGTAGGATGAAACTGAACTAGTTTGTTTTGGTATCTGTCATACAGTGTTCTGTAAATTTACTTTATGAATCTATGTCTTGATAACTGTTCAGTTTTCTCATTTGGACCTGTTAATTAGTAGATTGAGTAAACTTCAAGGGTGTAATTTGTGTAGCGTATTTGGCATATTGGCATTAACAATGGAGAGAAGCAAAGTGTTTTCATTACTAGCAATATCTGTAATAAAAATTGAAGGTTTTCTGCTTGAAAGAAAAACCTGTGTGTGTGTGATGAGCTATTTTAGGGCAGTGGCTTACAGGAATGCCAGAAGTTCTGCCTGAACTTCTGAGTAGTACTAAGAGTAGTTTTGAGTGAAATTAGTGTTCACATGCATGATGCTGCTGCTTGATTTCCTCAGGAATTAAATTATCATCATGATAACAATGTGATAATAATTTATGTAGTTGTCTGTTATTTCTATCTTTTGATATGTTGAGCTTCAGTGAAAAGATTCCCTTACCATATATAAATTTCTTTATGCATCATAATTATTTCAAGATATACCTTATTGTGTCAGTATAGGAAAGCTTATTTTATTGTTTCATTGTTTTAGGTTAGTGAAACATTCTTGTTATGACAACATAAGGAAAAGAAAAAAAACCCCAAACTAATCCCAAACCCAGAAAACAAACCCTAAAATCTATGCAGTCACATGGCTTCTCCATTGATGGTGTAGTAGGACATTACAGCAATCATATCTATTGCTTTCAAGATTCTCTTCCTGTACTTATCATTCTCACAGGCTTCATTGCCATCCAGATTGTCTGTGCCAAACCATGGAGCAAAAAGACCAGAGTATTAATTGACAGAAAGCTCAAGTTCTAATAAGGCACAGTGTGACTAATAAATTGGTGCTAAAGAAAATGCATGGAGTGTTCTAACTTTTGGGTGATATACATGCAATTCCATTGAACCAAACTGTTCTGGATAGAGAAACATCTTTACTTATGGGCGTAGTTTATTTTCAGCTCTTTTTCAAGTGTCTGTTTTCCACTCATGTTATGCAGTGCCTGAGATATAGTACTTGGTCTGTTCAAAACAGCAACTCCTAGCATGACTAACTCTTGCACACACAACCTTAAATTATTAAATGTTCTCCTTTAAGGTAATTAGGTCACAAGATTTTCTATAAGTTTGTCAGTGTGATCCAAAACTTATGTTCTATATTTTCTCTCCATGATGAATTGAAAGCCTAGGATTCATCATTGCTTTTATTTATTATGCTTGAGATGGAGAAAAAGAGAGTGCAGACTAAGATGGTAGAATTATTATTGAATGGATCTGAGGTGGTTTTTGAAGTGCATGGTATTTTTTTGTAATGAGACATTTGTAATGTAGTACATGATACAGTATTGGTAATCATGGTGATAACATTAGAAATAATTCTGTGAATAATTAGTGATGGCCCTAATTTGCTGATTATACCACGGTCTTTGTTTTTCTCTATTGGATTAAATTTGTTTTGAGTAACAGGAATTCATCTTAGCCTCAAATACTACATTTTTGACTGGTAATAATATTAAGACCTAATTATTGTGAGGGCTGAGTGGATCTTGAAGGATACCATAGCGAAAGGATGGATCAATGAGAATGTTAGGGTTTTTTTCACTCACAGATTGTATAATTTTACGACTATTTTCACAAAGATGTAAGGTGCCATAAATATCACTGTTAATTAATGTTAGCATTTTTCCTAAAGATGGTCTAGAGAAAAAACTTCTGTATCTGATCAAAGTGTAGTACTCTAATTCTCCCATATCTGGCATGGTCTGATTCTGCTGGCATGGTCTCATTTTAATGATTTTCAGTAAGCAAGGATAGTTTTCATAAAACTTAATCAGTGTGTTAATTGCATTTGTTTATGATTTAAGTTCCCAAGGTAACATAGATCTTCGTATTACTCCTATTAGACCTCTGTTTTCAATATGGGAGAAAGTATATATAAACGGTCCACCGCTTATTTCTTTTTCTTTTTACTCTAAGTCACTTGTCCTATAACTTCATGGAGATTGCCTTTAAATCATGCTAGTTTAAGGCTTGACAATGTTCACCAATTTAGTCTAAATCTTTAGTTGCATTTTTATTATATAAAAATACTATATGTTATCTGGAAAAGTAATTTGGAAAATCTGTAAAAAATTAGTTAAAATTTATTTTGAAACCGAGTGGAATACACACTAGTTATTAGGTTTTTTGGGCATTTTGATGATTCAAAACCTTCTGCTTGTAATAATATGGTTGAGTCTTGAAATAAAAGATTTAAAATAGAAATAAGTCCATCATTTAGCTTTTGTTGAGAAAAGTATCAAGACCAAACCTTCTTTCCATCAGACAGCAGTGAGCAGATAACTTAGTGGCAGTGGAGGTCTGCACTACTAAAAGACAATTAATCATAGTTAAGCACATTCATCTTGCTTCTTTCTAGCTAACCAGCATAATGATCAGGATTATTATTTCTAATTAGAGGAAGTAATAGATCATGTATAACCTTAGGATGAGTCTCATTAATTAACCTGCGTCCTAAGGGATTTCAGTAGGTATTCCATCTCTGTCACAATGAGCACCATTGGTTTACACTTAGTTCACAGGAACAAACATCATGGGAATTGGCTAAATAACTAAAATTGATTAAAAGAGTAGATAAAAATTAAATATATGACAAACTTCACTGTATTCTGCAATTTGATGTATGTTTCAACATGCAGCACTTTACTGTGCCAGAAGGTAATACTGAGTTGGTTTTATGCTGAGTTTAATTCCACTGGGTTTGTGGAGTTTTCCATTATTTTTTGAATATATTGGAACAAATTTGATTTTATTGTTTTTGAAATCATGAGTGGAGTTGACACACTAGTGCTTAACAATTCCTACTAAAAGAAAAGTGCTTTTAGATGCCTGTAGGATTATATGACTATGTCTATAGGATGCCTGTAAGACTTCTTAGCTATAAAGTTTCTCAGGTTCTGCCTTAAATTGCATTTTATGAAATCTTCAGCTGAAGAGATTTTGTTATTTCAGGAGTTATGAATAAGGATTTGGAGCAAGGCCTTTCAATGTATCATTTTGAAACAGAGATGGTCTAAGCTTCATCCCTGAAGTTGTTAGTGCATGACTTTGGAGGTGTTGACTTTGAACTCTTAATATACTTTCAAACATTCTGGAGTTGATTTATGTCTAAAAGTGATAATTTTTAATATGAATAGTCTAGTTGATTGGTTTAAAACAGGTATTAGAGAGAGATGTCATTTTTTTATGTTCAAGTCTGTGGAGTAAAGGCAGTGAACACAAACATATCAGAGTGTCTGAAAAAATAGAATAACACTATTACTTACAAGGAAGGTGTTAGTTTGTAAAGCTAAATATTAATATGAATGTGTAAAACTTTCCCTTTACAAAAGAATTAAAAAAAGAATTGTTAGAAATAATTGTCTCCTGCAGTATATCCTCCTCAACATTCTTTTCTTCAGGCTTGCCCTTCTTCTACATGGTTTCTCCTGTGTTATTTTATGTTTAGCTTTCTCAGGTGTTTAGAGGAACTCTTTATTGTTATGGTTGCCACATTTTAGAAAGTGTGTGATTTCATGTCTTATCAAATACTGCAGGTTTCTGTAATTTAAAAAAAATAAAAATTATTCTGTCAAGTTTAAAATTCCATATAGCTATATTTGACCTTCATAGTAGAGTGTCATTTCTCAGTCCAAAATACAATTTCTTCCTAGCTTTTTTCCATAGGAAATTACTGTCAGAATAAGTCATGCCTGTGTTACATCCATCAGTAGAGAAGAAAACTTTAAATGAAACATATACATATATATGTATATGTGTGTATATATATATATATATATCAATATTACAGTGGAATTATGGGTTTGAATGGTACCACAACTGTAAAACAAATAGCATTAAAAGAGAAGTCACTTGCAAGTTTTGACAAATTAATGAAGTGAGGATTATTGCAAATTACAGTATTGCTTCCAGCTGGATTACATAGCATAACATAGAGTTTGCATTAAGCTTTTTGTTTTCTGTCTACTATAGGAAAAAATGAATGCAACACACAGCATTAATGAGTGGCTGTGTTATTCCCTTCTTTTAGATCACTCCAGTTCCAGGCACTCATCCACTTTTAGTTTTTGTCAATCCTAAAAGTGGTGGGAAACAAGGAGAAAGGTAAGGTTTTTTTCTTTTTTCTTTTTTTTTTCCTCTCTCTTTCTTTATTCTGATCTCTGTGAGAGAATTTTAAAAGTTTGTACATGAGAAAAAAATCCGACATTTTATACTGTTATGCCTCACATTTGAACATCCTATATCCCTGTAGAAATAAATTCCACAGTTACAAACTAGAATTAGGTCTATAGAACAGTTTTGTTTCAAATTGAAAGAAGTAGCTATATTCAGTGCCTGGGTTTGTGGGATTTGCATGAAGATGTGAGTTGTTATATTTTGCATTGAAACTTTGAATTGCTGACAGTTTTCTTTTAATCTATGTAATGATTTTACAGACAGGCCAGTAATTTAAATTAGAAATGGTATTTCATTTTCTAATGTATGACTTGCTTTTTAAACATTTAGTAGTAGAGGCTCTCATCCCTCTCCATAAGATTTCCTACAAAGAAATCTTTTGATTTTCTTAGATGGTAAGCATTCTAACAATCCAGTTAAAGTCCAGTCACACAAACTTAAGAGACATAATAACTTTACATATGTCAGTAATTACATTCATTTAAATTCAAAATGTCTAGTTTATTACTTTAAGTGTTACTGTATTGGAGACATGATAAAGTAAGGAGCATTTTCCTCCTACTCAGTCCGTCAAACTCAGGGAGGAATGCTGCATTAGTTACCCCCTAAATAGTTTTTCCTGAGTGTGTTTCAGAATCACAGATGCTAACAATATGGCCATTTTTGATAATCACATAAATCCCTAAATTTTTATAGCCTAGCTTACCATGTTGGTGCTGTAACTTTCAAGTCTTAAAAAAGATTACGGCTGAAGATGACACCTGTGGGTAGCAGGTGATATGGGTAACCCAAAGCAAAATAGGAGGGATCCAGTGGGATTCTAAAGCTTGGAACCAAGAAAGTAAACTACAAGTGGGTCAGCTTTCCCTAGCTTGTCCCCATAAGAGGCCCCAAAAGTAAGCTCTCAAAAGTGACAAAATCCTGCAGAGTAGATGTTAGGGTAATTCTCAGAGCTGAAGAGCATTTAAACAAAAAGGTATTCGAAGGCCTCTGAGAGAACAGGTTATCATTTGGGAGCTGACTATATAATCCCTGGAGTGGTATACCTAGATCTCAACTAGGCGTGTCAAAGGCAGTTAATGATCTAAAAGATTAATTCTAAATGTTTCAAGAACATGGCTTTGCAATCAAAACAGAACTGTGAGCCATCTTGAGCATTCATGTTTTAGACACAATAGCAGTGTGAGGTAGCTCTGGTCTACTGTGCAGTTAGGGATGTTGTGGAAGGTAATCTGCACTAGCACTCAGTTTGACTCTTTTATAGTACTTACATGAAATGAGTAGATCAGAGATCCAGTCTGCAATTATGTAAGTGAGAGGCAGGTTAGAGAGCTGCACTTACATAGTTAGTTATAGCCTAGAAACAATTTAATCAAATGCTGTTTCACAGCTTTCAGTTCCCAGCTCATAATTGGTCTCAAGTGTTACTATCTGAATGGGCTTAGTGCATGAGGGATGTCATTTAATGTTAGATGTTCTCTGGGGTAAAAGCAAGTTTAAAACCTGATCTCCATCCCAGGCTCCTATTCCCATTCATGCATTACAGTCTAACACTTCACAGGTTATGTCAATGAAACTGTTACTGAGGCCAAACAGGTCACAGGAATTATTTGAATTTTAAAGATGAATGCCTTATGCACACTTCATTTGCTAACACCATTATCTACAAGTGTCATTACACAATGAAGTGTATAGCATGAGGGCAGGCATCAGCATCTGAGTATAGTAAAATATAAGAACCTCCTAAAGTGGCTTTGATACTGCACACACACACACACACACACACAATATGTTAAATTGCATACTAATGTGTCGAGGTTGTGCTCAATATTTGTGTGTTAAGGGAAGCACATCTAAAGGTCAACTGCATGGTCATGTAAACATATCTCAGGTCATTCACCAGCAGGAGATAATATCTCATGGTTAAATCTAAAGGCAGATTCAAAAAGGTTAAAAAAGTCCACATATGGACTATTTAGTGAGAAGGGGGTTCCCCCCCTGTCTTTTAGGTGTTAATGTTTCATATCAATACCAGTAACAAAATTATAAAATGAAGATGTTAGGAGTGCATATCAGTTTGAATATTTAATCTAAGGGATAAAAACTTTCTCAGGGAACGATAATATTTAACTTTTTGACTTTTCTCTGCTTTACAGTCAGTAACCAGAAAGAGAGGAATCCTATATTTTTCCTGCCTTCCAATTTTGTGCCAGTTATATGTTGTGGAAAGTAAAATCACAGGACATTTGAAGACATAAATTACTTTGCAAAATGCATAGTTACGGTGATACAAGTCAAGTTTTTTGATTATAGCAATTCTGTAATTTGGTCAGGTATTGAGAGGCTAGAAGTAGAGGATAAACTGTAACAAAAGTAAGATTTCCACAGTAGTGAAAGCAAAAAAAATAAAACAAACCTAGCCCACAACATTCTAATTTTTGTAGATGAGAAATTTTCATTATTTTGACTCATTTGGATTAAGGCAATCTTTTAACAAAAGCTATTCGTCTGTCTTTACTTACGATTTTCTGTATTTGAGAGGTCATGATGAATAAAGTTATGATTTCTAATTGACTTTCATTGAACACAGAAAGGTTATTGCAGACTGTCAAGACTCTAGTGTTCCCACAGTTCCCTGTATGAGATTTTATGCCTTGCCATATGGTAACCCAGCCCATTTCATTGCCCTTAGACTTGGAGAGAGTGTATGCATCCATGTGATAACCAATTGAGTAAATACACTCCCCCAGTAATACTCTGCCATTTCCTTTTGTATTTTGTAATTTTTTTCAAATCTCTCAAATGCAAAGGAAAAGAACTGAGGATCACTTTAAGGTAAAAAAAGTTAGGTACTTTAGTTTTAGTTTTTGAATGTTGGAACAGTTATGGTGGGAAACGAATGGATGTGTGGAAAAAGTGCATTCAGAAAATAAAAAATACATTCTGTAAAATCATGTCTAGTGACTTTATCAATAAATTTTAAAACATTGATTCCATTAGAAAGTGAGAGTTTTGCAGAATGTGTAGTGATAAATAGCATGTTATTCCTGAATAGGTTTCTGTTTTAAAGACCAATGGTATTTGCAAAACAAAGAACTATAACAATAACCCATTTATACTTTCTTCTTGACTGAGAGGTTAACATTTATTGCCCATCATGTGAAACAAAACTTTATTTACAGTGATTTGGTCTTAAATTATTTTGTTCAATAGACAATACATATGTTTACAATATAACAAAAATATAAGTCAATGTTTATTAAGAAGAAAGTAGAAAAATAGAATTGAAGTTGAATAGTTTAAGCCTTTCACTTACCAGAAATACATTTTAACCGAGCATGAGATTGGACAGGAGTTCATCAAACGCAGTCAAGTGTGTTCCTCAGGCTACATCAAACTGTAACATGTTTTCAGTGATTGTACATGATTGTGCATGAAAAAAATGGCAGGACATGCATTTCATCCTATCAATGCAGGATGTCTGCACTTACAATCTGACTAATCAAGGCAACAATTTTCAATAATCTGTGAATAGAATGTACATATTTAGTACATCACTGACAAAATAGTTTCTTTCAACAGAAAGAATATACAAAGAATATATAGTGCATCTAAAGGCCGTTGTTAAGGGTAATGTTTCTCACATAAGAGTCCTTCTAAATCATGCTGTTGTTTTGCCATACTCATTACTTTGATTTCCACTTCTCACTTTTCCAGTTTATTTGCCTGACCAGCAGGTGAGTTTAAACAATTGTTTCCTTGACAAATGTGCGGTTGGATGCACTGTAGATCAACTTCCGTACACTGGTGTTTCCTGCTGACTCCACATTCAGTGTCTGTGCAGTACAGGTTGATATCTTTAACCTTTGCTGTTTTCAAATAACTTTGGTTGATAGTAGCTCTTCCCTCCTACCCTCTGATTAATCTGGCTTTCTGAGCTTTCATTTAGCATTGAGACAAAATGTAAAAGCTGTTTCAAATTGTCTTTTTCAAACTTTGTATGTCTGGAAGAGCAGATCACTAGTATTCTTTTAATTTTGGGGAGGAGTCCTTTCTTCTCTGAATTTAGGGTTAAAGTAAGCCTATAGTGACCAGATCTTGAATAGTCAGCCCCTGGATGACTGAATCCCCCAGTTGTGGCACAAGTTACTGCAATGGTCAACTTTTTCCGCAGTGTAGACAATTTCATGCCAGTTTTGAATTGCCACTTTAGAAGACAGCTCAGTCTAACTCAGCCTAAGGTGCACTCAAAAGTATTTTCTTCAGCAACAAGGCTGTTAAAAGCCAATAATCCCAGCCCCTTTGGCCACTCCTGATGTAATTTTCTGCCTCCTCAGTTATACTAGTGTGGAGTATTTTGAGGTTTATATGAGATCATGGGCATGATTTTAGTGAAGGGAAAAATGACAATGAAGAAACTTTTCCAAGGATTTGTGTTTTAAATTGAATCTATCTAGTTTTCCAGATCACAGAATAACCCCAAAAGTGGTTACAGAAGCACAACTGTTTGTTGACAAGTGGTAATTTCATGAACTGCCTTTGTTCATTGAAATGCACTCCATCACAAAAATGTCTTTTGGGGCATTTCCCGTCACACCTCCTCATGGCCTTGTCAGCACAAATATCTAGTCACAAGCAAACCACATCCAATTCCCTCCTTACATGTGAAAGAAAGACATGGGGAGACATCTCAGTTTCAGTAGGTTGTTTGCTACTGTAGATGTAAACCCACGCTCAAATATTGTCCATTTCCTGGGCTTGCACATGGCACCCTGTAGGTCTAGTTACAGTTTACTGTGAAGGCAAACATTTATAGATGGTGTCTTCCTCTTTTTTTGGTAGAATGTATGAATGGAACCAAACCATCAATTTATTAATTTTACACATATTAGAATACATAAATGAATTATAATAACTTAAAGCTTGAGGTGTCATTTGCAGCGTGCCGTTATAGAATGATTAGGTGGAATTGATGTTCAGCTAGTACCTATGAATGGTATGCACTGAGTCAAGTATGATTCAGTGTAATCTCTTCATTACTGCAGTTGGAATTCTGGGTTTTGAGTAGAGAAACTTGGCGCCCTCTTTATTAAGAAGGCTTTTATAGCATTTCACTGTTACCTGACAATAGTATTGTGAGTGTAGGTACTGGCTAGTATGTTTGTAGCACCAAACTTTAGGCAAATAACTCTTAAATCTTTGGGACCTCATAACAATAGTGTTCATGAACTTATGATCAGCTACACAAATTAAATTACCAGCACCTTTGTCCAGGTTAAATCCTATATGTCTGTGAGAAGCAAATTACACATACTAACTAGAAAACTCTCCTTTTGCATTGGTAATATGCTGCAAATGGAAATATATATATTGTTTTGTAAATCCATTGTCAAAGGTCTGATTTAATCATCATCACAGCCACTGACAATGGTGTGTGCATCCTCGCTAAGTGAAACTAGCAAGGATATTGACTTTTTCTGTCAGGAATGGCATCAGGAGTAGATTGTGTGAGTGTACTTTAATAAAATGCTTTGTGAAGAAGCTGATATCACTAAATAATTCAAAAGTTAAGAAAATGTTCCAATTTGGCAATTTTAGAGATAATTATGAATTTGTTTGTATTCAGTATTTTTACATACTTGTCTTCCACCTAGACTGATAAATTATGCATTGCTCTTAAAAAAATAATATAAAACAAAAATCCCTCAATGTGCACATAGATTGTGTCTAGACAGTTTTATTGTGCTGTATTTGAAAATGTGGACATTTTAGCCTAAAATTCAGCTCTTAGTTTGCTTCTATTTTATTTAAGCCATTAAATAGAAAGGAAGAAATATTTCAGTGGAAAAATTAATGCTTTCTTAAAAACATTTAAATATTAATTAGCTTAAGGATAGAGACATTAAAATTAAAGGCAAGACAGAGGGGTTTATAATTTAAACTATTGCCGTAGATCCCAGGTATATATTTATTCATTCTGAACTCCAACTCTTTGTTTCTTTGTAAGAAGTGAATCAGCTACCACATTATAGTCAATGTAGGAAATTACATTTCTAATATTTGTAATGAAGAAACAAAATGTCTGTTATACTTTCAGGACAAATAACCTCAAATTTCTAAAATTACAGTTTTGAGGAAATATTTGCTGAGGGTGAGACAGCAAAAAGGGTCCCTTATGGGATAGGACAATACTTTTCGTGCTGTATCAATAATTCCTTCCTATTATTCAGATAATTTTCAAATATGTGTAATTTAAGTTAAAAAGTGGTTTCAAATATTTTTTATTTTCTTTCCATTTAAATGTAATCCTGAGGAATTGTAGTTGACCATAGCCTTACTTTCTCAGAATGTTGTTCATTCCATGGGGACATTTTTGATGGGTGGCAAAGCCAATTTGCTTTTGCAATTAATTATACTTGTAATTTAGTGTTAGCAATAAATTTCAGGAAGAAATCTCTCCTTTGCCGTGGAGTTACTTTAATAGGAATCAATTCACTTTTTGAAATGCTTTTTTGACTCACCTTTTCTCGTGTCATTATACCCCCTTATCCTATTTTTTCTATCTATATGCAGTATTTGAATTTTAGATACCTTGTAGCACTTCTGTCTCAATTTTATGCCCCAAAATACACTGTATATCTGAATTATAATTGCTGTGTTCAATTATTTGATTTTTTTTGTTTAAACGAGATCCTGCGGTTCAAATAATTTTAATATGTGTTAACTTCTTTAATTCTTTCATTTGATAGGTTTAAAAAAAAATTCCAAACATGTAAGTAAATATTTTCTCCTTGTATCTTTTACCTCCTCAGAATTTATAGAAAATTTCAGTACCTTTTAAATCCTCGTCAAGTTTATAGTCTTTCTGGAAATGGACCAATGCCAGGGTAAGTCTACAGTTAATATTATTACCAGGAACTCATTTAATAAAATGCTACATAATCAAATGAACAGACTGAAGTACATATAGCATGTTTGGAATGTATCAACACTGCAGATCTCTGAATGGCTGCAGAAATGTATAGGTATTATTTGTTTACATCTACAAATAAAGCTACATCTCATATGTTTTACTGAAAACCATGCAGTACTCTGTAAAAACTGTGGGATAAATTTCATTCTATTTCTACTATATCAGCAACCTAAGTTCCTGTGGGAGTTACTTCTATGTTATAAATATCAAGCAGCCTCAAAGACTCAAGACCTGCAGCACATCCAGTTCTTTTACACAGACACACAAGTGCACATACATGTGTCTGTAATATGTATACATGGTGTACATATATATCTATTCTCGTACATGTCAGATGTAGATTGTTGTTTCAAGTTACAGTGACTGCACACTCCTTATGAATTACAGAATCTTGGTGATGTAGTGGTTGGGAAATGACTGGCCAGGCTGGGTTATGCTGTCGGAGACTGAAGCGTTCTCTGAACCAGCTGACATTGCAGTCACTCACTTAACCTGCTTTCTCCATGAGTCTTCCTAATTTGCATTCATATGAAGACAGGAGAATTACAGTGTATCAAATAACAACCTTTGCCACCTGATATTGTCTCTCTTTTAAGCAGTGGCTGCTTTGGTAGAAGAAAAGAGATAGAGCAGCACTGAACATCTGTATCATTTTGTATGTATTGGATGTTATTTAGTTATGTCGCTGATATATGAAATTTTACATCAGTCAAAAGAGTCACAGAAGGATATTAGGAGGTATAAGTTCACTGACATTCTATTGTTCAAATACTTTTTAAATATATATTTTTATTTGTTTAGACTTTTTTTTCTTTGAAGTTGGAGGAAAAGAAGATAAATGTGGAAACATACATGTTTTGTGCCTTGCAAAGTTTTGTTTCGATTGTGGCATATATATTACTGAGTATGCTCTGGCAGTTTCTGCCAGTACTTCTGGGTTTAAGGCCAAATATACAAATATTCTTTCTTTAAACAATGCTATATCAGCTCTCTATTTATTGTGTTAGACTTGAGATGTGTATAGCGCTGATGAAAGTGAAAAGCATATTTGGCTCAATCCTTTTAGAAGTTAGGATATCTTACACTACAGTGTGGCGAAGGTTCAAACTGCTGAATGCTGCAAAACCAGCTCAAAAAATGGAAATAATGACATGCATGATTTCTTTCATGCCTGCAGTTACCTGAATGCTAGTGCTGTTTTTATTAATCAAATTATATTTGTTGTTTTTATACTAGTCTTAACACATATGGAAAATTTAAGTAGTCTTAGTCTAAAGAATTAGTAGACTAAAATTAACTGAGACAAAACTAGTAACCAATATTGTTTTGCATACGGTATAATAGAGATGCCATGCTAAAGATTGAGATGATGATTTTTAAAACAACTGAAATATTATTGTTCCAGTTCATCTTATTTCATTGAACTTAAAAAAAATCTGGCTGCATTTCTGTCTTCATTTTCATGTATCTTCCCATGTGAAGAAAAATGTATTTTAAGACAAAGGCACAAGAGGGCAGTGTTAAGTTCAAGCTGAAACCTTGCACTGAAGCAATTTAAACATTAGTCCTTTGAACCACGACAGTGTTTTTTTGAAAATATTTTCAATTTCTCTTCCTGTTAGGAATCGAAATAGTTTTAGTTCAGTCACTTTGAAGAAATTTCTAATTAATTTTTAAACAGACACTACTTGTTTTGGTATATTTTTTATTCATTCCACAGAAATGAATAATGCTAAATTTCCAGTTTATCTCCTGCCATCACTTCTTGCCCCTGGCAATACTATGTAGGCTGCATGTAATTTGTCCCTTAAGTGAGAAGTTGAATATACTTTGGTATTTCACTTACCAGTACTTGTTTCTTTTTCTGCAAGGGCTGTATTACCTAATAAAACCTGCCCAGCCATCCATCTGTCCGCTCACTCATCCATCTCTATAAAGCCAATTATGCTGGATTGTCAATCAAAATGTTACGTTTATTTAAAGTTGTCATATGTGTCATTTAGATCAAAATGTAAGAGAGTTGGATATTGTACAGCAGAGAGAAAAGCTAAAGTATATTCCTCATCCTAGTTAGTTATTTAGTAGAAAGGGATAAACACAACATATTTTAAAGCATTTATGATTATTGTAATACATTTTAATGGAGTCTATTTTGAGAATTTTTTTTCTTTCGAATACCATTTTCAGACATGTTTACTCAACCTAGAGAATGTTTATAGTAGGCAGAATTTGCATTTTTTTGGTAGACCCAGGCTGTCTGCTTTAACCCATAAGTTAATGTTTTTAATTTTTGGTGGTATTTTTCTCATGGGCTGCTGTCATCAACCTAGAAGATAACGTTCACAAGTTTTCTAACTTGAGTTCCAAACATCTGTGGCTAACATGAGTTGATATTTCCAGTTCATTTCTGTCAAAAATCTAAATGTCTTCTATTTGGAAAGCAGGGAGAAAGACAAGATAACTAGGAGACTAATAAAATTGTAAATCTTAGGGGGGCTGTGAAACTGATGGTATTTTTGGGGGGTTGTTTTGGGGGATTTTTTGAACAGCTCAATTGCTATGCCTGTCATTCTTTCTCTGCAGTGGGATTACCATGATCTTTCATGGAAATGTGTTGGAATAAAGGGCTCCAAAACCCAAAACAACAACAACAACAACAACAAAAAGCTCCCAAAACCCCCAAACAAAAAACACAAAAAAGTCCCACCCAGCCCAGTTATAATGTGGGTTTTTTTAATAGATATGCTGGTATGTAGCAGGTCAACAGAAAAATATTTTGAACAAGTTGACAATGAATTTTAGTATCACTATCTGAATGTGCAGTTAATGAAGTGAATGTTGCCTACTTTCATGATAAATGGGACTGTACTTGTACTTGGAGTGCAGGAACAGCAGCAAAGACATTTCCTGTAGCTTCCTTGTATGCCTAAGCTAAGGTCTTTGGAGCAGTTTATGCCAAGACTCATGTACATGCTCTATATAAAAATATGTCCATGATGCAAATAAACCTCATGGCAGTGACTCTGGCATTGTTTCCTTTCTGGCAATGGAGACTGACCTGCTGCAAGGCCTGAAAATCGAGGAGCTCTAGGCCAAAGGGCAACAGTACACTTTAAACATGTGTATAATAATTAATATTTTACACATTCTTTAACTGGGAGTAGAGAAATATGAGTGAGCTGGAGAAACCCTGTAAGCTCTGCAGCTGAACAGGCATAAAAGATACTCCACAGTTACAGGCTGCTACAGTTAACACAGTGATGTGAAAATTGCTGGGCTGATGCATTGTGTAATTTGTGCCTAGCACCTGTGTTTTTAGCCATGAAAAGAGTTTCCCTGTTTGGTTGTTATATCTCTATAGGAGTCTTCTACTTCTGACAACAACTGTTACTGTGGATTTAATGATCTTGAAGAATCTGAAATTCAGTTATTGTTCACCTCACAGAGAGGTAAATAATAGTGGGATGAATAGCAGTCGAGCCACAGACCCGCAGGACTCTGTAGGGAGGTCAGCATTTCACAAAGGCTTTGTCCCTCTGAAAAGGCCCCTGTTCCCTAAAGTCTATTATTTAAAATGTCTAATTTATGGGGGTTTTATACTCTATAATAGAAATTATGTCCACAAAAGTTGTATTTCTTTGTAACTTCCTTAAGCATTTAATTTGGAGAGCAGGTATTTTTTAAATTCTATCTGCAATTTTGCTTCAACAGGCTTTTTTAAATCTTAAATTCTGCCCATTTAAAAGATGCTCAAGACAGAAAAACTGAATCTCTACAACTTATGCTGTAATTTAGTTGGGAATCTACAGCACCTGGGCTTTTATAACTTCACAAAGCAATAGGCTTATTTTGAAAATTACACTATTTTCCTTGATTATTTGAACTGATTGTTGGAGCATTTCTTTGCTGTTGGACATTTGGAATACCCAGAGTATTCTGGGAAGAGATATACACCAGGAATGTTTTCAGAAGATAATAGCTTCATAATTATTTTCTTCTGAAGGAAATCTTGAATCTGGTCCATATTTCCTTGGAAGAATTACATTTTTGCAAAAGAATGGCAAAGCCAGCAGTGATGATTTGGTTGTACTCTAATGATAAAAATTACTGTTGTACACCATAAATCAGTGGTACTTAGAACTCAGCAGGTCTTCACATATGAAACTTAAATCCTGAGTTTAAAGATATATATTGAACAGCTGTTTAACAGTATTTTTGCTTCTATGACATCTGTAGTGTTGACAACCGATACTTATCCTGAGATACAAATATCAGAGGATTACTCTTTGATTGCAATATTGACAGTTTTAAATTTTGCTTCCACTATGAGCAAAGAGGGGCCTCTGGTGGTTTAGTGGTTAGGGTGCAGGACTCTCACCGCTGCAACCCGGGTTCGATTCCCGGCCCCCCCGGGCAGATGGAGCTCGTCAGCCCTGTGTGGCAATCCATCTAAGAGAAGGTCACTCTAAACAAACCTACGT
>NW_016690463.1:0-73360 GCF_001604755.1 Lepidothrix coronata
CCCTTTATCCTACTGGCATTTCTGTAAAACCCCTTAGTTGTTCCCACTTGCTCTGTGAGGGCAGAGGTTCCATATGCTGGGCTGGCTCAGCGACCTCTCTTTAATTTGGGTAAAACCCAGCCTCAGTTACACCTCTAGTTCATCAAGTCCAGGACTCTTGGAAGGATTCAGGATCCCTGGCCTGGCAGGACAAACAGCAACCAGGTCAGGAAGAGGCAAAGGGAAAAGCTGGGGTACCAGCAGGGCTTACACCCCACTGCCTTCTGTCACCCACCTGCTTATGCTTAGCAGATGGTACTTGGAATTATTCTGCTTTTTTAAAAATAAAGGGAACTTCTCATAGCCAAGGAAAGGCTGATATTGCCTAACTTGGCAAAGGCAGGAAGGTGGGATTTGCAAGAAACATTGGGACATCTTTGTTCCTGGAGAGAACCAGACCCACAGTGCCAGGGTGGAGGGAGGAGACCTTCCAGTCAGGGCAGGAAAACACTAGGGAGGCCAGAGAATTGCTCTCCTTCGATTATTATTCTTATTTTAAGTTATTTTTTAACATAACTGACATCGAGTGCCTTATTTCATACTCCCAACAGCAAGATGTTTCCTTGGGACTACTTTTATGAGGCTGAGGGACAAGCATAACTCAAATAAAGCATTAGCAACGCCCAGCAGTTCCCTTGGCTGAACTCAGACCTGTGAATTGCCCCCCAAATCCCACAGGATTAACCCTGTGGGTGGATATTTCTGGAAGGGAAAGAAGGAAAGTAATCCAACCAGTAATGCCCAGAGCTGTACATTCAGGAAGCTGGTAAAAGCAAGCGCTGAAAAAAACCCAACAAGAGTTAAGAACCAACATTTTGCATAAAATCTCTTACTCACTAGATTAATTACTGTACCTGGAATTCAGGAAAAGCCTGGGAAGAGAGGAGATAGCTTAAAACATACAGGACAGAGGGGAGCCATGGCTGGAGCTGCTGGTTGCACACCAGTCAAGAGGAGGGGATAGAATCAAACCTTTGCTGATTACTCAGCAGGGCCTCTTTTAATCTCATTTTGGTTTGCACAAATTTAGGTGCTGATGGAAACCCTCACCCTGGGAACTGGAGGAACGACGGGACAGGGGAGCTTGCTGTCTGAAGTAAGAGCCAATTCTCCCAGCTGTTTCTCCTGCCGTGACAAAACGGGATTCTTTTCCAGCTTCAGGGGACCTTACCTCTCCCTACGTCCCAGGGAAAGCCCTTCTTCATGGACCCTGGGTGGATACACGAGCAGAAGTGCTGATGTCGTGCTTTGGACTCTCCGTGGAGTGTATTTAGCACTTCAGTATAAGTTTAAAGGATTTGAGTTAGACCTGAGCAGGATCACATTAACATTTGAAGGCACCAGGACTATATTTCTTCTTCTGATATATACAGTAAGAAACAGAAGAGTCAAAGGCACGTGGGTCTTGTCTAGTCAGGTCACTTTTTGCTATTTCAGGATATGCTGCAACCTGAGGTAGGTCCAGAGTGTACAGCAGAGGGCATGGATGCTCAGGAAATATTTAAATGATGAGTATTACCAACAGAAAGCAGTCACATCTTTTTTGGGCTTTCAAAAAAAAAAGAACCATTACAAAAATTTAAAAAAAAGAATAAAAAAATAAAAAAAGAAAACCAGAAGGACCAAAGGTGCTGGTGAAAAGCATTCTCCTCCTAAAATGTAAGAGACAACGATGGGGAGAAAGGTGGAGGAGGGAAGCTGGAGGAGGCAGGGTGATGAGAGGCATTCTAGCAAGGGGCATGACATCCCAGCAGGTACCTACTGCTCTTGGCAAGTGTGATCTCATTCCTGGCAATGCACAAACCACCCACCACAGGTTGGAAAAGGGAAGGCAACGTAGGAAAGAAGTTTTCTTTGGGGTCCGTTTGCTGCAGCAGCAAAAGACTGAGCTGTCAGCTCCGAGAGGGCACTGGGCAGGGGCACGGACTGTGCCCGGGGTTAGGTAGCTAGGAAGGAGGAATGTGACAAGAGCAGAAAGCTCCTTACATCATCATTGTCACTGTCCATACTGCCCTTCTTCTTTTTCTTCTTCTTCTCATCCTCTTTTTTCTTCTTGTCCTTTTCTGGAATGACGTCGTCAAGAAAGCTTAAGTCATGCTGGGAGAAGAGGTAGTCCATGGCTTTTCTGACTGCTACCAGGGCCAGGATCTGCAAAGGCAGAGAGGGATTCCCAGTCACATTTTACCTTTCACTGGGAACACTTTCCTCTCAATGCTGCTTCTAAGCCACTTGAATTCTGGCTGCAAATGAACATACAGATAAGGTGGTGAACACCTGGGACACATCTGTCAACTGCAGAGGCTGAGCTGTGACTGCTTAACATCAGAATAAACAATGGACACAAAACAGTATGTAGTCACTCAATACTCCTGTATTATAAATAAAATAAAGAGACAAAAAATGAGCGTTTTCATTTACTTTTGGAGGCAGGTTTGCAGGGCAGCCTGAGTAATAAAACTTGGCCTTACTTCTCACCACTTCCCCAGATGCAAGGGCTGTTTAGAAATCAGACAAGGGCCAATCTGTGCCCCCAGAGTTTGCAGAATAAAGTTTACTCAAATTATGGCTGCAGGGAACTGGAGGAGAAGCTTGTTCTGTGCAACACTGCAATCGAAGGCATTGGGAAAAAAGGAAGGGATGTGTCTCAAATGGGTGTTTACACGGACGCTGGGTCTGACACCCCCATCAGATCCCACACAGGCTTTGCCAAGGGGTACATGGACAGGCTGGAAGCTGTAACCCATTCCCAACAGGCTGCCTTTAAGGAAAAGTTTGTGCCAACCAATGGTGATCAACAGCACAAACAATTCCCAGGAAAGGATCTCAAGCTTTGACTTGCATAACTTAAGACGCGATTACAGACGTGAGGAATTACTCAGGGGGTGGAAAGATGCCACGCAGACACCCGTGATCATCCCACTATGAATTACTGCCATGTTGAAATGCCTTTCCTCCAAATAAACAGGGAGTTGGCTACTGTCTGGATCCTCACAAATTGGGAGTTAACAGTAATTCGGTTCCTGAGTGCAGCTAAGTGAGGTTTTGCCATCATATCCAGCTCCATCAGAGCTGTGGCTGTGCCTTCCCTGAGTTTGCACTATTGTAACAAAGTCTGGCAGACCTGGGCTTCACTCAGATTCTATTATGGGCAAAGAGATTTTAGATTCAGCTTCCAACAGCAGCACAAGACAGACATGGAAAAGCGATGGAACGGGAAGAGTGGGAACTGCTGATTTTTAACGCCTTTTACAGAAGCATGTGTCCCAGAAGTAACATTTGGAGGATTTTTTTACTTGCATCATCTTTTCTCATTTCACCAGCTTGTCCTTGATCTGGGTTCTGCCCTCCCTCCTTCTGTCCCTTAAATAAGCACTGCAAGGACCTGCCCACACAACCGAGATTTTACTTGTCCATAAACCTGAAATCAGGTGACCTGGGGGGGTCCAAATTTACTCAGGAGTTTCATAAAGCTTTGCCTTTGCATCAGTCTGACCTATCTCCAAGCCAGAGAGCGCCTGTGTCTGTAGCTCCAGTAATGATCTGAATAATCACCCTCTGATGTGAAAAAACATTAGGGTCTTTTTACTCAAGTTCAAGGAAAAGTGACATTTCTTTTTTTCCTCTAATCCTTTCCCTCCCTCTGGCACCCCTCTTAGCACTGAGTCTCCTTCTTGGTTTTGTCAATTTGTGCTATTTAAAAGCCAGGGAGACATTTTGTATCCAGTAATTAGTGTGGACTAAAACAGGAAAACTGCTCCTCTCCTTGGTTCATGCAGCTCAAGGAGAAACCATGGCAAATCTAACCTTGGCAGCCAGGAACGGTCAACACTAACTACACCTTTCTGGGAAAAAATTAACTTTCCAGGCTCGTTTTCCTCCAGAGGATTTATGTAAAGGCAGGCACGGCCACACTGACCCCATGCAGTCCTACACCAGTCCCATGAGCAGAGCCCTGAGCCAGGGATTTGGCAGGGAGAGGTTGGATTTACCCATTTATGGGAGGGAATGACTGCGGAAGGTGCAGGCTGTGAAAGGGAGGGATGTGAGGGAGAAGGGAGGGAGGGACAGATGTGATGGAGGGCATCACCTACCATGACAGGGAATATGATAGCAGCCACGGTGGATTTGAGGATCCAGAGGAGGGCCAGGCACACCACCTGCAGGAAGGTGAAGAGGTGGACCCTGCGCAGAGGGACGTGGCGCAGGTAGATAAAGTCAGGCTGGTGTTTTAGAGGCATCAAGAGCAGCTTCAGACGATCCATGAACTGCAAAAAAAAGAAAGGGACAGTGAAATGAAATGCAGGATGCACAAAAAAGAGAGAAAACAAGAGGAATGGCCAAACCAGGGTCAGCATCACACTCTGGGGCACTTCTGCTGCCCTCCCCTGCCCCGGTGCTGCCAAGTAAAGACATTCAGCATTTAGGAACAGTGCTTTTCTTCTCTCCAAATAAATCAGGAGCAGAGGTCAGCAGAGGAGAGGGCAGACACCACACTGCCAGAGAACAGAGCAGCACCTCGCCGAAGAGCGAGGAAGACGGGCAGCTTTCCCAGCAGTGCCACTTTGCCCTGTGCTGGACCGGATGGACTTGGAGTTAAACCAAAATGGGGATTTCTCATGCAGTGAAAAACACATTTGATTAGTGGGAAACAATCTGCCCAGTCCCCCGATCACCTGGGCCAGGAGCAGGGGAAATCCCCTCCGGGAGAGCCAGCCCCAGGGCCAACAGGACAATCCCCGCGTTGTCCCCTGCCCGAGGTGGGCTCGCTGCCCACTGCCAGGACCAGACGGATCCTGCACCAGTGAATGGAACCTGGGGCTGTTTTGCAGAACCCCCGAGGGAATTCTCCTGGAGCTCACAGAACAGGCAGTCCCCTCCCCTTAGGGCACAACCCAGCAGTAAAAGAAAGGCCATATTTAACAGGGTGCCAGAAAGCAACAAAACCACTTCCAGCCTCCTTGGGCCAGCTACAGGCGCTGGCCATGAGAACGGCTCCTTACGTAAGATTTCCTCAATGACAAAGAGAGGGGCTTGGCTTCCCCTCCCCAGAGAACAATGTTCCTGCTCGTTAGCATTGCAGAATAACCCCACTGCCATAAATCATCCTCCTTGTTTGCCTTCAGTCTGTGGCAGAGGACCCGAACCACCCTGGGAGCGAGCCTGAGCTGGGGAGGAAGCCTGTGGAACCCTGGAACGGTCTGGGTTGGAAGGGATCTTAAGGACCATCTTGTTCCAATCCCCCTGCCACAGGCAGGGACACCTTTCACTAGACCAGGTTGCTCCAAGGCCCAGGATGGACCTGGGTCTTCACAAAGCACCCACCCCCTGGCGCAGACTTGGCTGCTCTCCCTCGGTCTTCACCTCAGGACACCCAGGTTGTGCAATGGCTGTGACAGCTGCCACCCTCCCTGGGTTTCTTGGGAAGGAAGGTGAGGCAGTGAAGGAGAAGTGAAAAGCTGGAGGGCTGTGGGAGAGCCCCTGTGCTGGTTAATGACTGCTACCTTGTCCGTGATGTTGGAGGGACTCACCTGCACGCCGTTGAGGGACGCGACACCCATGTAGAGGAAGACACCGTAGAGCACAGGCATGGGAATGAACTGCGGGAGGAAGAGCAGGAGAAACCAGGTGAACAACCCTCCCTGTACACAGTGCACGGTCAACACGCGGTGGGATGTCAGTCCCAGCCTGTGATCAACTCCAACTGCCTCTATGAGTGGACAACATGGAAAAACAAAGCCATATAAATAATCAAGCAAAACAAAGCCAAATAAATAGATCCTTCTGCTGTGTTCTGAGAGACACAAGGACATTTGTGCAATCGCACTCCCCCACTTGACCAGGACTTGGACGTCTGGCCAAGAACCACAGGGAATGACGGCAGGCAGTCAGCGAGTTAAGGAGGACGTGGGGAAACATGCTCCAATGAGCTGCAAACTGCCTTTCACCTCTGGCTTTGTGATGAGACTGGAAGCAGAAGGCAGAGAAGAAGAAAAGGCAGAGTGATCCTGCGGTTTGAGGTATATCCTGTTTTCCCAGGTAGCAAGTGACAGAACGAGTGGAAATGTTGTGCCAGGGGAGGTTTAGACTGGATATTAGGAGAAACCTCTTCATGGAAAGGGTTGTCAAGCGGTGGAGTCAGTATTCCTGGAGGAATTTAAAAGCTGGGGACAGGGTTTAGTGGTGGGCTTGGCAGTGCTGGTTGGACTGGGTGATCTTAGAGGGCTTTTCCAACTGAAACAATCCTGTGATTCCACATCCAGCTCAGTAAGTCAGGCAAATCCATGCAGAAAGGCTCTTCTCTGGAGCCCCACCTCAGCGACGACAGTCATGCCAACCCAATCTCTGCCCGCTCCATCTCTCACACACATTAATCCCTAACTAATCCCAAATACAGGACTGAGAGTTCCCTTCTCCACTGCCAGGATCTGTCCTTTCAAACATCACTTTCTGCTCCCTCGAGTGCTAAGTGCCACCCATTCCTCCATCCACCACTTCCTGTGGGAGTGAGGAACACCACACACGCTCCTCAGAACGAGTCTCTGTCCCCCCCAGCAGAACTGTGCGGCCAGCCTGGCGTGACGGGAACGGGGATGCTTGGAACAAACCACAGGCAGGAGCTGAATAACGGCCTTTGTGGGATTTACTGGAGCCCAAGGGGGATGGAACGAGCTCCAAGGGACAGCCCTCATGCAGTTCCAGGTGGCTGCCACTGAACGGCAGCCGCAGCACAGCCACAGCGCCCGCTGTTCCCAGAACTCCTGTGCTGGGAACACTCCCCTTCCAGCCTCTGCACAGAGCTCATGAAAGAGGCAAATAACAGGGCAGCTATCCAGTGTTTCAGCGTATTCCCCACCACCTTATTCATCATTTCCTACAAGTATTTCCCTGGGGGCACATGAGCATCTAAGTCACCTGGCCACGTGCCATTCAAAGTTTTCCTGCCTACATTTTTTCTTCCTTCCCGAGTCTCATTCCCTATCAGCTCCTGCACGCTTCTTGATTGCTAACTCATCCTTCTCTTGGATTTATTTCCTTCCTCTGGAGAGCCGTGTTGGTAATGCCCATTAAAAGGGCAAATGTTTTCTCCACAGTGGGGGTCTGCCATCACCACTGTGGGTGGGGTGGGGTGGGGTGGGGACCCACTGTGTGCTTCACAAAGCTGTGGGGGACCACAGGATTCAAAGCCCTCACTGGATCTGAGGGGATGAGACAAGTTAAGGCAACATCTCCAGAAATCAGAGTTCAGCTTTCTAGCTCATTTTCACTGCTCTCCTCCCCTTTTATTTATTTCTGTGGGTTTTTTTTAAACATAAGAAAAATGCCCAAATATTATTTCTCCATTCCACGATGATTAATCCCGTAGATCCTCCCGAGGTGAAACCTCAGTACATTATCCTGCAGAGCAGCAAGCGGTGCTGTCATTTTGGAAGACTTTCTCTTGGCAAAGTCTTCCCCAGTGATGGGGTTGCTGGCTTCAGCACTCCGACCAAACCTGCTGTGGGCCAAGGGGATTAAAACTGTATTTATAGGAAAGTCCCTGTCACTCTCTCAGCAGGGCCGAGGATGTTTCTGTGGAGATCTGCCACAGTTGAGCAGAAACACCAGTGACATCCAAAACCAGCACAATCACCACAAAACCCCCAGAAAACAAAGCTGGGATTATTCCATGCATTGCCTGGTTTATTGAATTCGGGATCGTCAGCGTTCAACTCGCCGCTGGCAGGAGAAGACTGAAATGTTCTGCAATGCATTTAGCAGAGCAGCTCCCTCCAGCAGGACCCTGCCACTGGAATTTGCTAAAGGTCCTGAAATGCTGCCAGGTCCTTCCCGCTGGCACGTGGGCCGGGAGCGTGCCGATTTATCCTCAGGCGTCCTCCCGCGAGGATCTTCCCCACACGCTGTCTTAGGGGAAGCACAGCAAAGAACTAATGACTGAAGCAATAACAGGGGAAATAATAGACCCCAGTGGAACAGAGGAAGAGGGATCTTGCAGGGAAAGGTCACATGGACTAACAAACAGGATTATCACAATCAGGCATTAAATTAAGGGCACGGAAGTGCCTGTTTGTGCAGAGGCGGAAACTGTTACCAAGACATCAAAATTCGAGCCGTACAAACAACCTTAGAAATGAAGAAGAGAAACATGCTGGCTTTGGAAAGCCACTGTCTCCACTCTCTCCACAGGCAGCACTGCTGCTCCCTGCCTGCCTCCTCCCCTCAGGCTCACATCTCACTGTGCCTCGCAGCCCCTGTGGCTTCCAAAAACTCCTCTGCCTCCTCCAAATGCTCCTCCAGACACCCATCTGCTCCATCCCGGAGTTACAGTGCACGGTGCCACTGATTTGACATGTTCTGCTTCTACCATCGGCCTTGGGATCCATGAAGAAGGACACCTGCAGCTGACATCTACCACTGGACTGCATGTCTGTGCTTGGCACTGCTTCCATCACCATTCCCAGAGTAGGCTGTGTCCTCCACAAGACAGGGATAAGCAGGTTTTCCAGTTCCCTTCTACGATCTGATGATCCACTAAGGATGCATTTCTCTGTGGCTACGTGCCAACGCATTTCTGGTCTTGGAAAATAGCAACCTACCTAGATCCACGAGCAGCACATCTGTCCAGAGTCTTGGCTAAACTCACAGGAAAAAAAGATTCAGGAGATGAAGGAATGCCATTTAATTACACTACTTCCTCCAGAAACATGTTTTCCATACTCTTGAGCTTTATCCGTGATTCGTTTTCCATAAAATGCAGGCATGGCAAAGGTACAAAAGGAACCATAAAAGAAAAGGAAACTTAACTTTATGCAAACATGGAAGAATAATCTTAAAATGAAAAAAAATCACAGCGCCCAAGACTCCCAGCCCTGAACTTCGTTCACTATTGCAGCACACTACAATCATGGTGGGTTTGCCTTCCAAAAGGTTTGGATTTAAGCTTCCAAAGAACTGTTAACCATCCTTACCTTTAGGATGGGAGCCATGAAGACAGACACCCCGGTCAGGATGAAAACAATGACTCCAGTGACTCTCTGCTCCCTGAAACAACATCACTGGGTGAGGACCATAGCTTTGGTTTTATATTCTGATTACACAACATAAAGCCCAAAAACTCACTTTTGCAGCCACGTTTTTCAGCCTACAGCATCAGACAGGTGGCTGGATCCTGACCAAGCCCTGCACAGCTCTGTTTTCAAACCCCAGATCGGTTTCTTTATGCTGTTTGGGGTCAACACAGCACTGCTACTGAGTGAGGAGGGGTGTGTTTGCATGTTAAACATTACAGACCATTAACCAGCACTCCAAATTCCCCACACAGCCGTACTTAGACAGGGAAAAAATCATTAGCTCTCCACCCTTAGATCAGTCACATATTGTGAGTCCTGCTCAGAGCACTCCAGCAGCTTGGAAAAATGGTTGAGACCTTCACAAGGTGCTGAACATGTGCCTTCATCAGCGCCCACAGGGCTTCCCACTTCCAAAAAAGCTTGGCCACTAATATTTCTGAGCACTCTAAGTCAGGCCATTAAGTTTCTATTTAGTTGCCTAAACAAGCAGCCTGATTTCCAGGAGTGCTCCCATCGGAAGCACTTCAGACCACTTAATTAAGGCAACCAAACACAGAAAAAATAACTCCATTAAGTAGAGCTGACTGCTCTAGGCAGAACAGGTTTGCATGTCTGACCATTACATTTGCTAAGGAATGCCTCATTTCCATGGATAAAGAAATCTGCAGGTAATTTATCTTCTTTAACACTGGAAAACTGCATCTGATCTGGCTAAAAAAACTTCTGAGGAGTCACACCTGGGGTTTGCCCAAGGAATCGCCAGAGACCTGTGCTGCTGAATCTCACGGCTGGCTTTGGAAACAGGGAGAGAGCAGCACAAAATTCTTTGTACAAAAGGATTTTACAGGCAAACACAGTAATTAAGGCCTTTGTGGTTGGACATACCTCACTCCCAAAAACTTGGGCTGTTCTCCAGGGGCTGAAGTCTCCGTCTCCATCTTCAAGCTGTCGATGTGAGCGATGGAGATGACGGTAGCAGCCACATACCAGGGCAGCCCCATGAAGGAGCAGACGATCATCAGAATGGCCACCCAGAACAAATCCAGATGATATCCAGCACCTTTCTGTGAAAGGGAGACAAACAACCTTCAGCTGAATTATTCCAAATGCCTACGGAGCGGGGCACAGGCACACTGGACAGGTGGCATTTCCTTCTACAATTTCTTTTGGCAAACAGAGCCGAACACCAAATATACACTGGATCTTGTGAACAGCATAAGCAAGCTTTCAAAATAAATATACAGATAGAGAGAGAGAGAGATTGAGAGAAAGAGAGAGATGGGTTGTGCCCCACGTCATCTCACATCCTTGTAAGTGATGCTTGGATGCACACAGAGCTTTAAACACTCAAACCACCCTTTAAAAAAACAGCCCAAAGCCTAATTTTAGTTTTAAGCAGCTGTTGAACAACAACTTGCAGTGTGATGACCTAAGGAAGAAAGCCACCTTACAGACATATGGTGCCTGCCTAAAGGTAACATGTGCCACTGGCTGTCTCAGAGTGAGGTCTGAACTCATGTTCAGCAACTGCAGGATCTTCTAGTCAGGACTTCCCAATGGGTCTGGGCCCTGCAGATGGTGCCTGGTGCTGGAAGCAACTCCCTCAACACCCAATCCTAAGTTCCTTTTATGGAATGCAACAAGAACAGCTGAAGGCTCATTCCCTATCCAAAGGAAAAAGTTGCCCTCATTCCTGACTCCTTTTCAAAGACCCCTGACCCTCTATTTTTTAAATCCTTTCATGAACTAACACAGGAAATCCAGCGGTCACAAGTGCCAAGAGAAGAAGTGAAGAAACAAAAGAGCCACCAAAGAAAGGGACTTTCAGAAAAACACCAGACAGACCTCTGAGGTGTGCTATTTTAAAACAGATTAGCCTTCTTTTTTAATCCTGTTTGATTTTATTGGAAAAAACCCCAATCCAGACCTAGGATGACCCAGGAGGGAAAGCAACCCAGCTCCTCTTGAATAGTCCTCACTGTTTTCCTCACACGTGCACTGCTTACCTTGGCTGGCTGGTGGTACTGGGACAGGCACCCTGTGACACCCTGCCAAGGCTTTAGCAAGGGATGAGCAGAAAAAAACCTGACCTTTTTTTTTTTTTTTACAGTAAATCTTATGTGCAGAGGTGTTTTTTGGTTCAAAGCAACAGGATGGGACTTGAGAAGCCCCAATTCCAAAAAATACAGAGCTCACATGTAAAAAGGGAAGCAGGGAATACATTTTTTTATATTAACAGTACTTTGCTGGAGTGTTTATAACTTTGTTACTAAAAAAGTACACCCAGGGCTGACAGCAAAACCACGTTCTGTGGTTCATAAGCTTTATAAGCTGCAGAGATGAGGGGCCTCTTTTTCATGGGGGAAGAACAGTGAATATATTCTCCTAGTGGTTAATAAAATGCTATGTCTGCTTAGTTAGGTGCAGGACACAGACCTAAAACTGAGACCATGGCAACAATCAGCCTGCCCTGAGGAAGATGAGGGCCCAGTATCAAAGGTATCTGCCCAGATGCAGGTGGCAAACAGAGATGTTCTGAGGGTTTTTTTTTAAATTATGAGCCAGCATCTGTGTGCCATCATCACTGTGCACAACAAACCTTTCCCATTGCCTGGTACTCCGACTGTCTTCTCCAGGTCTGGCTCAGGATGGCCTTAAATCACGTTACTTGTCTAATGTCCACAGTGACCATGTCAGTTGAAACATCCTCCCTTTTCAAAGCAAAAGCTCCCTTCCCATTTCCAGCAACTCTCCCTGTAACTGATGAAGGTTACAGCTGCAGGTATCTGAATAATGACCCACTATTACCTGTGTTCTGAGGGGGTCTTTACTCCCACAGGTCACACCTCACGTTCTATTATCAGGAAGAGAGAGTCTTCTTTTACAGGAGTGAAATATTTTTCAATAGAACTGACCGTGCAGGGAAAGGAAAAACCCTACAGGCACGAAAAACTGCATAGCACCAGTCTGGAAAGTTTATTTTAAAAACACAACTACATCCTAGGCTGTTTCGTGTCAGCTCTTCTTTAAATAACATCCAACTGGGGCTATGCCCTTGGTATGTCCCAAATCTCTCCAGCTTATTGCTCGCATTTGACAGCACTGTGCAGTGTGACCGCGACCACAAAGCAACTTCTCCTCCTTAAAAACAGCAGCCAGTGACAGGGAATAGGCTCATGTCCGTGAGGCAGCAAAGTAGTAGGAGGAAAAGCCCCTGCAAGTGCTCAAGACACAAAGCACACCCACCTTGAGCTTGTGCTCCTTCCTGTTGACGATGACGGCGGTGATCTGCTGGTCCATGAAGATGAGGATGGTCACCAGCAGGGCAGGGATGGCTGCTGCCAGGTACACCCACCAGGGGTTCCCTCCAAAAGGTGGGATAAACCAACCCCTCTCGGGACTGGTTGGCTTTGAAGGACAGGGAAAAGAAAGCTCTTGTTGGAGGTGCAATACAGGAGTGATGACATCCCAAAACCAGGTGTACTTCCAGCAATGGGACTGCAGGGAGACACTTGAGGTTTGTGACAATTTCATCCTTCCCACTAACAAGGAAAGGTTCCAAGTATGGAGGCAGGATTTAGCCAATCAAATGATGCTAACAAAAAGGATATCCTCTGAGTAAATCAGCCCTTTCCAGAGCACTAACTACGTTCCTATTTTGAGGGCAAGTCATTCCATACAGGGCAGGTGGAGGGGGAAGTGAACTTCTTCCACAGGCCTGACAATGACATACCTTGAATTCACTTGGCACAATTAGTTTTGGTGTGTCCACACCAACCAGGGCATCTATTCCACAGAAGATCAAAATGGACAGGATAATGGCAAAGTCACTGATGAGCTTCCGGGCCTGAAAGAGAAGGTGGTATCATAGCAGCAGGAGTGAGCACCACAAAACACCACTTCACCCACGCTTTAGTGTCTACATGAGACCTTGTGGCGAGACAAACTCAGCGTTCCTTCATCTACAAAGATGCCCACTGTCATGTCTGGTGCCATTTGCCTACAAGTGCCTTGGTACTTTACTGTGCTGTCTGAAAGCCTAAATGGGAGCATGAAAACAACACAATGGAAAGTCACAAAATTCCCTTTAGGAGATGGGAAGACACGAATGTCCACAAATAAGATACTCTGTATGACTGGCAGGGATTACGTTGTTTGCTGTTCAAATAATAAGTCCACCTAAGCTGACAGGAAAACAAACCAGGCTTCTCAGCTAAATCCCTAAGACTGCAGCTCTCCTGAAGTCACTGGAATATGACAACTTAAAGCTGCCACTGGTCAGATCCCAAAATTTAACTGTGCAGGAGCCACTGTGCTTGTTTGGAACTGTGTGAGCTTTCCAGAGCCGTTGTTCCTTCCTGGTTTCTTGGGTTCACATGGTTACAGATAAATTGAGCTGCATTCCAGCCCGGATGGAATTTGTTTCCTTTTTATTAAAAGTAAGAGAGGTTCAATTGTAACACAGCAGAACAGTAAACATCCATGCAGGATAAATCCCTGTGTGTCAGAATGCCAAAAATGGGGCAAGTCTCAGAGAGAAACATGGGTTTGGCACACACAGAAAGCTCCGGCTCGCACGCCTGGAGTGGGAGCCTCACCTGAGGGGACAAAACAAGCAGATGCACCTGTGAGGTGCCTGTAGGTTTGGAAGTGTTGTCTTCAGCGCCTTTAAAATGCCTGCTACATTCTCAGGAGAGATTATGGCTCCTCTTGGCTCTTCTGTGCCTTAGCTGTGCCCTCCAGAACCGCTGGGAGCAATCCCAGGCATACCTTGGTTAACCAGTTCCATGTTTTTATCCCAACCAGTCCAACCTGGCTTCCCTGCAGAGCACCCCTCCCCGTGTGCGTGACAGCTACTCCAAAAGGAAGGCTGACCTTTGCCCTCGGGAAGACTGCTCGGGTGAAAGGAGATACTTACAGTGGTGGGAAAATAGCGACTGGTCTTGAATTTCTTGAGGGCCATGGAGCAGGTGTAAGTGCCGAAGAAGAGGATGAAAGACATGAGGGTGATGTCAGGGACATAGTCACAGCTGTTGCCCTCAAGTTTTCCCCCATATTTCAAGCACTCTTTGGCTGTCAGAGCAGCCCAGTCAATGGTGGTGTTGTCCTGCAGGAAAAAAAGGGAATCACAGAATGATTTGGGTGAGACCATTTTCCTGCTGGTGTCTGACTAAAAGGAGTTATTACTCTGTGTCTCAGCTTCCTTCACACATGTCCCCCACAAATGGATGTGACCCATCAAGCTCCACTTCTTTCTCACGATCCAAAGCTCACCACTGAGACTCTGCAGCCCATGGGATCCGTGCCCTCCCAAGGGGAACTCACCATTTCAGAGGAGGAATAGACCAGCTCATTGTCTGACAGCACCGCTGTCCTGTTAAAGAACGAGCTATTAACTGCAAGAGAGAAGAGAAAAGGGTGTATGGTGAGCAGGATGCAGGAAACAGCTAGGGAGGAGAGAAAATTCCAATTAATAAGTAATTTCTTGACTCCATCAAGCTGTTTGCCACCTCTTTGCTCCAGTAAAGTGAGTCACAAGTGTTGTTTCAGAGAGACTCAAAAGCTTTCAAGCATCAATCACTCACAAAACTGAAAGAAAAGGTTAAGTGAAACATAATCCAAACCTAACTGAGGGTTTTTTTGGAGTTCATGGTTAAAAAAAAAAAAAAAAGAAAAAGAAAAACCACACAAACCAGAAAACCAGACAGACAATATAACATTTGATGGGTTTCCAATATTTTTCTAATGATTTCTGGATTAAACTAAATATCCACAGAACACTCTAATGATTAATTTCAAATGTAAGCACAACCCCCAAGATATCCAGAAAAGCAAAATGCATTTTAGCGTCCAGCACAAACACATTTTTTGAATTAAAAGAAACAAAAAGATGGCAAGTAATTGAAATCAACAGGATGGGGATAATTCCTTTGAAAGAAGGAGCAGCATTCCCTGTGGCAGTGACACATTTTCCTCTGGCTTTTGCAGCATTAGGAATCATGGATTTGAAATTTCATTTAGGAATGCAGTCCTTGCTGCGAACAGGCTCGCCACCTCCGCCATCACGGTTTTACTGAGGTTTTGCATAAATAAACTTTTTTTTCCTTTGCTGTCTGGGGAGCCACAGGTGTTTCAGTGGGAAGTGGAGACTTGGCACTGACCATTCCCACCGTCCTGGCTCCGTGCCATTCCAATGGAGGCAGCACCAGAGCAGCATCCATGTGCTCGCCAAGATCCTGTGTTTAATAAATAAGGCAGGCACCCGGCTCCAAGGGAACCGGCTCCTGACACCTGCGAGGAGCAGCCAGCAGCTTTTCCTGTTGGACAGGTGTGCTGAGGTAACCTGCAGTTTACTTTGAGCACAGACCAAGCTTCTTACTCACTCCTCATTGTGTGTAGGATCCAAGGAGTGGTCCCTGCTTCCCTAATGGTCCCAGCGTTCCCTCTGTTTGGATTTGGGTTTTGTTTCCCTTTGTTCCCGGCTGAGTACCCAGACCTACACATACAGGCTCTATCTGCCATGCAGCCCATGCTCTGGAGATAGGCTGCCCTCTGGATACACTTCCCTTCTGCTTAGCAAGGAATTGTTTGTGCTTTCCCACTCATCCATGCAACCAGGAGCTGGGAACCACCCATGTTTGGGTAACACCTTGAATAAATCCAGCTCCAGCACTTGAAACAGGAGTGACCTGATCTCCATGGCGGTGACACGGCCGCCACTTCTGCCCCTTCACGGAATTCTCAGAGGAATGCTGTTTGGAACTGACAGCCAGAGGGATGCAAGGAGACAAGGGTGCAGAGAAGCTTCTCTACTGGTCATGCTGCTCACAGGAGGAGTCCCAGGAAGGTTGGCTATACAAACATTCCAGTTGGGACATACAGTGAAATTCACCCCTCAGGTTCCAAAAAAAACTAAGATAGGGTATCTGAAGACAGCCGATAGAGAAGGAATAATCTACCTATTATCTGGGCTGCAGCACAAAGGAAAAAGAGAGCAAATGCCACCTGCTACCTGCAAACTGGAGAGGTAATGAAACACTCTCTTACCTGGATCTACTGGTTTACAGGCACAAGAGAAATGTGTGATATAGTCCACCTTGAACTCGGAGTTGATGGGATAATGATCCGCCAGCTTGATCATCTTCTTGAAAGCATCATAAATGAAGATGAAGCTGATCAGGGAGGAAAATCCTTCTTCAGTGAAGCGGGTGAAGTACTTGACCAGGAAGCTGGCATCGGTGGCCACGAGAACGAGACACTGGAAGGCTGACCAGAGGCCGATCCAGAGGCGGAACTCCAGGTAGTCAAAGTCATTGTCCCTGCAACAAGACAGGGGTGGCAAGAATGGAAAACATTGAGTTAGACAAGATCAGGAAGTACAAAGCAGATGTTATGTGCAATGAAGCTGCGTCAGGGGAAGCTGACACAGGACATAAAGAAAAGGTTCTACCCCCAGAGGGTGGTCAGGCACCAGAACAGGCTCCCCAGGGAAGCAGTCATGGCACCAAGCCTGAGAGAGGTCAAGGAGCATCTGGACAATGCTCTCAGTCATATGGTTTAGTTTTAGGTAGTCCTGCCAGGAGCAGGGAGTTGGACTTGCTGATCCTTGCGGGTCTCTTCCAACTTGGGATGTTCTGTGATCCTGTGACAAACCCTGGTGCCAGGACTGGCAGGCTGAGGAGAACCACGGAGCCAACTGCACTGTTCCCTCCTGGGAACGATGGCCCTGTGTTTGCTGCTCGAGGCTGCAGTGCCATGCAGGCACAGAGTCCAAAGGTGGGCTTTTAGGAGTGAATAAGTGCCAAAAGGGGACACTGGCGCAGATAAGGACCTGCCAGGGAGGTTACTGTCTGTTCTGGGAAAGGAAGGGAGTGGGAGGTACTGGGGCTGGCAGCCCCAGCCCTGGAAGCCAAGGAGCCCTGGTCTGGGAGAGGGTAAGGAGCAAGTAAGAAACAAAGTGATTTAAAAAAAGAGAAGGAGAAAAAATAATAACAAAAGACCCCAGTGACAGCTTTGAAATATCCGGAGTCTGTGCCTGAGGGGGCAGGAGCTGCCATCCACGTGAAGGCGGCTGGCAGGAGCCCAGGTACACCCTGGCTGCACACCACTGAAGAACTTCAAAGACTTTCAAACTATATTAGTTTGGCTTTTACCCCTCAAATTCCTGCAGCATGTCTGAAGCTGACAGAGCAGGTGGAAAAGCACTGTGTCCTGTAGCATCGATCCCCCCATGCTGGCACCATGGAGCACCTAAAGCCAGGCACATGTCTGGGTCCACAAGGTGCTTTTAGGAATCCCTCCATATACACACACACGAGTCACACTTCAAATGAGTCAGTAGATGGGAAGTCTTTCTAATTTTGCTCCCAGGAGGGAACAGCACGTTGTGAATAGGAACAACCACAAATGCATTACAGAAAAATCACAGTCCTCGGTTCCAATTTCCTTGTGAGAAAGGCTCCCTTTGAAAACTCCTGCCTTTCTGCTCCGGCAGGTTGTTAGGACAATGGCTTTTATAACCACCACCTCCTCCTCAGGTTAAAAATAACCACCTTCTCCCTGCCAAAACAGTACAAAGTGCTTTTCCATCTTGCTTTTTTCCTGCTGTGTGCTGCACCTGGGCTGTGCCATGCCTGCCACATGCCAACAGGTGCAGCATGCCCATTCCTGACTCTATTCATTTATTCCAGCCAAAATAAGAAAAGAAAGGTGCTCCCCTCTTGTTCCACTGTGGAGCTCGCAACCCTTTGGCAGCTTACAGTTTCCCTCTCTGGGATAATCTAATTTTCCATCTATTTTTCCTAGCCCCTATCCCTCCCCCTATGTGCAGGAACACAAGTCCTGCACAACCTGCAATGCCATAAACATGGGCTGCAAGGGATTTGGGTTGTATTCTGAGTAACCTAAAATGATCTCCTCGCAGAACACAGGCCCAAGGATCAGCAGCCCTATGAATAAAATCATCCATGACACCACTGATTCCCTTAGGGATTCCTGTGTATTTTCCTGGTATCCCAGATGTGGGACTGGTAAATGACCACGCCTAACAAAATGGGCTCCCTTTGGCTCTGGGTGTCAGCTATCAACAAAGGGGAGGGAGCAGAACCTCTTTATACCAGTTAAATGGAAAAAATCCAAGAGCCTTTACTGCAGGAAAGCTCCACTGCGGAATTCTGGGGGCTGTTTCTATCACAGGCACTTTTGCTTTCACAAATGATAGTGATTATTTCAAACTATTAGAGATTTAAGGTCAAATTTTTGGTAACCTTGAGACCCGCAGGATTTCGTTAGCGAAGAGCTGGATTGATTTCTTTGCTCCTATGGGAAATCCAGAGCAGCCAGGGAAGCAGTGGCTGGGAGGAGCAGCACACTGTAACTAGAGCAAATCGCTCATGGAGGACTGAACTGGCCAAGGATTTCTTTCCAGGAGGCCTCACGGAGACAGGCAGCCACACACCGGGCAGCGCCCTGGGACATGCGTGCCGGGAAAATCCCTGATGTGATTGCACTGGATCTCAAGAGGGAACAACGACATGTTTCATTTCGTGCACTAAATCCCCTCCTTCCCCACTGCCAGGCAGCTCATTCTCTGGCTGGGATTTCATTACCATGGGACATTCCTCCCCCCCCCGCCCTCTCCCCCCACGTACTCACTTGCTGAAGTTGAAGAGGAGCCGCTCAAAGACCAGGACGGGCCCTGTGCTGCTCAGAATGGTGAGGGGCTGACCAGCCAAAAGGCAAAATATGGCGCCGGTGACGGCCGTGCCCAGGAAGCTCTCCAACACGCCCTGCGGACACACGGCACAAGGGTCACTTCTGCTGCAGAACCCTTTAGAAATGAGCAGTTCTGCCGGTGACCGGCCGTGGGCTGCAAGGGAGGAGCATCCTCTGCCTCTCCTGCAGCTCACACTGAGATGTGTTGGTCCCACACAATCCACAGTTACTCCGGATAACCACCAACCCCCCTTGGATATCTGAGTTCCACAGGTTATCAACGCTATATATTGTATCTTATATTTGACAATGGGGGGAGAGTGTTTTCAAGGACCACTTAAAGGATTTCAGAACTCCTGGAACATTCAAGGGCAGGTTGGACGGGGCTCGGAGCAACCTGGTCTAGTGGAAGGCGTCCCTGCCCATGGCAGAGGGGTCGGAACCAGACCCCTTTGTGGCTCCTTCCAACCCAAACCACTGTATCATTCTATGATCTTCCAAGCCTTTGACAGTAAAGAGACACGTCTGCGTGACTCCTCAAACAGCTGTAGCAGAGCGTGGCTACAGGATGGCACCAAAACCCCCCAGGACAACGGACGTGGGATATTTTCTCTCTTCAACTGAGCAGACATTTCCTAGATAAACAACCTGCCTCTCTTTCAAGTCACTGGTTTAGTAAGTAAGACACAAACCAAACAAGGTTGTTTCACCCAGCAGCCACGTGTTAAGACCCAACTTCATCAGATGTCACCAGCAAGCCATAAATTCCATACTTAACGAGCTCTACAATTACCTTTGGCACGCGTGGCAAAGCAGCTTGGCTGGAGAAGGATAGAACAGCACACTTGGTGCATTCTTGGATTTTCATGTCCAGCTGTAGCTGGACAATGTCTACTTTTAAAATGAAAAATGTGGATGAAATATAAATGGCAATAAAATGTGATTACTGGCCGAGTGTGCAGAACGTGCTGATCTTACCTCATTTACTCTTAATCTATTTACACTTGACTGAGTTTTAAAGGAGTAATAAGAGCATCATCTTCTACCGAATAGGACGTGCAGCCATCAGTATTACCCTCTCCAGGAACATGTTCCCAACAACCCGGGGTGGATTTAACCCCAGGCTTATTTGCATGGCTGGAGCTGTGTGAGCCAGCAGCCTCATTAATGCCACACATGTTAATTAACAGCACATGCAGATCCTTCCTTCCATCCATGATACGCTGCAGGGATGGGGCTGCAGTTTTCCTGACTTATCGGGGGTATTGTGAAGAATTTAAGTCCAGTTTTGTGTCTTTCTTCCTTGGAAAGACACAAATCAGTGTTTACACTGAGGAAAATAATATTTGCTGGTTGCCTCTGGGGGACTTGTGAGGATGAGCCGGTTGCTCCCGGGGCGAGGAACGGCATCCACACAGCCGATCCCCTCCGCTCCTCTGGCATTACTCATGGAGAGGGCCCTTGCGGCCAGCGCATCTGGAATCTCTTTTCCCTACATTCTTCCACGTGTCTGAAGCTAAGAATAGTGTCCTTTCGCAGAAACACAGAACTCTGGAGCGAGCTGTTAAGGAAGCACCAGCCGGAGCAGCTCCCAGGACAGGCAGCAGGGACAGGCCGTGCTCAGGGCCTGTCCCAGCAGCAGCCACATCACTCTTTGCAGCCAACAAGACACAGGAACTGTGATGTGGTAGCCTCAAAAATACCGTTTTTCTTTTTTTGCTACTTGATAATACACGTTCATGGGATACAAAGGTAACAGAAGAGGCTTTTGGCCACTCACAATAAAGCGATTCTAAACTTGGAATCGGGTAACATTTCCCCTTTCTCCTCCTAATTTAAAGACTCTGTACCTCATTCAGAAGCAGAGCAGACAGGCTTTGCTCTGCTACCCAGTGACAGCCCAGTGCTGCTCACTGATGGGTCCCAGAGGCCCCTCCGTTCCTGACTTCCATGAGTCTCAGAAAAGGCAAACTGTCAGCACAGGGGAGAAGGAAGTTTGGTACTCCACAGGCTGCTGGATCTTACTCTAGCCTGTAATTCACATCACAGGCAAGTGCAAAGTTCCAGATACACACCCTCCTTTTCTATGTTTAACTTAATTAAACCTGCTTAAATTAGTAGTTTAGACACTGTCACTACAATCTTAATTATTGTTAGGAGATTTGATGTGGCTGCACTGAATCTGTCTAAATACAACCTCCTATTTTTCCTATTATTCCACTAACATGAAGCCCCTATGGCATTGTTAATGCAGAATCCCTTTCTAGCCCAAGCTATCCTTTGAAGCCCCAACTCCTGCCTTGTCCACTGATCCAGCCTGTCCATGGATATGCCAGCTGGTTCTCAGGATCTCCCACTACTTCAAAATTCATCTTTCTAAAGACCTTACAGTTCTCTCCTGTGTCACATCTCTTGATTTACTTGCTTTCCTATGAATTTTAGGATGTTCTTTTCACCAGAGAGACAGAAGCCCAGGGATTGTAGGAGTCAGGCAGAGGATTCAGACATGGAAAGTCTGAATCAGACTTAGCAAACTTATTTGGACTGAAATGGTACAACTGAGAGCAGATCAGAGGAACTTCTCTCTAGGGAAGGAGCAAACACCTTTTCCACCTCCTGGTCTGCTTTTAATCACCATTTAAGGTAACTCCTGTACAATCTGTCAAAGGACAGGGAACAACAGCAGAGAAAGCAGTAAAAACACAGGACAACTCCCTTATTGTATCCAGAATTCCAGCTCTGTGGGTGCCCAAACGCTCCTCTGGCTGGACAGTAAGAACGAAATGCTGTTTGTTGGTTCTGAAAGCTCTTGCTCACCTGCATGTTCTCCGTAGCATCCCCAAGCAATCCCCCAAAAGTGATGGCGTTGGTGACAGTGGCCAGGTAGATAAAGAGGATGGCTGAGAGGGCCTGGATGTTTAAAGCGTCGTAGAAGTCGCTGGCGAAGAACGGTGCTTTTCTCTTTATGTCTTTGATCAAGCCCCCACAGAATCTGCAAGGACAAGAAAGAGGAGACTCATGAAAAATGTTTTACAGTGAAAGTCACCATGATAAGCCATCAGAGACACTGCCAGCAGTGAGGTATTATCTCAAAGGAGTGAGATCACCACATTACACACAGTCTTACTGCAGCTGTGGTGGTCCAGGAATATCAGAGATAATGTTGTAAAGATAGATAATATCTTGAACATGCGATGCAGCTGGAAAGAGACAAATTTCAGGAACACAAGCCTTGCTAAAACAGACCACTACAGTTTGCAGTTCAGGAAGCTTGTCTGTTGTTTTTTTTTTTCTCCAACTATATTAGTTGATGTAATAAAATAGATTAACTCTGGTCTACATCCCTGACTAAATTTCTCCACATGGCAGACACCATGGCTGGGCGAGCCAAACAATCTGCTACATGGAAAAATGCTTCAAATTGTTAACCAGCAAAAGAACTGGACGTAAAAACACACAGGAAATAATCTTGGAGAACAAGGGAACTCACTTGCAGACATGCCTTTTTGTACAATGCCAGACAAGACAGCATTTAACTCTTATAAACTCCACGTGGCTCTCACACTGCCAGCTTGAAACATGTTTCTGTTGAGCCTCTTGTTCCCCTGCTCACAGCTCCCCACCAACACCAGGACTGCTCTGACCCGGTGGCAGACAGGTACATGTCACCCTCTGTCCTTTTTAATGACTTTTTAACCCTTGGACCCACCTGCCCGTGCGCTGCAGCTCCTCGCAGTCCCCGTGGCCCCCGCCGCCGTGCCCTCCGTCGTGAGGGGTGTCCCCGTTCATCTGCAGGTTCTCCCCGCCCGAGTACATGTTCTTCCTGGGCAAGAACGTGGCGTGTCAGAAGGACCAAGCAGAACACAGCTACATTGTTATGTGCCTATATCACCTTAAAAGGTACAGAACTGCAGGAACATCCTCCCTCCAGCTACTAAGGAAGACCTGAAAATACCTCCAGGACTTTCTAAATACGGACAGACAGCTGCAGGTCACTCAATAAACACCCCTGGTGCAACCAAAGCACCGGCTCTTCCTATCACCTTTTCAGACCCGATGCCCACTGTCCTTCATCATGGACACTGTCTCCTGCTATTACCTCTTATCCGAAGAAGGGAGAGACTTGGGAGGCTCTATCCTAATGGCTGGATCCCATTCCCCAGGGGGGAGCACAATGACTTCATCCAGAAACTCATCGATGCCCGCAATCAGGTCCTGCCGGTCCTTGGCTTTATAGGCAATGTCGTGGAATACCTGCAAGGAAAAGAGAGATTTCATATGGAATAGGTTTGCATTTTCTGTAGCCCAGACTCCAGAGGCAGCTGCCTAGTTATATTCTACAAAACCAACTTAATTCCTTCTCAAACACCTCTGAAGAAGTATCAAGACATTTGGCACGAGGAGGTGCAACCCTCAGAAAAGCCCCTTCCTTCAGCTGGACAATGACAGAGATTCTTTCTTGCAGGCATGTTTCTAATTTTAAGCAAAACATACATTTCTAACCTTTAAAAATTTTACTAAAGCAATTCATCCAAAAAAAAGAGTTTTCCTCTACAGAAGGAGTTTCAATTTGAGAAGACACTTTTACAAAGCCGCCTACTTAGTCTATCAAACCCAGGTTCATTTTCAACTCTGTGACATAGAAATAATGACACCACCGGAAGCGTGGCTGTGGGATACTGGGATGGTGGAATGGGACACAGGGTACAGACCACGACAGAATTAATTCAACAATTAATTCACAGTTGGTTTGCAAGAGTGACTGCCAGCAGGAAAACACACACGGTGCACAAACACCTCCCCTAGTCACGCTTTTACAAAACCATGAGGCCAGAGGCAATAATTATGTCCACAGATGGAATCAGGAGGTGACATCTGGATATTCCGGCTTTACGTGAATGCTCATTCATGTCGACCAGTCTGGGGAAATGGATATCATTACCTGGGAGAACCCCTTTTCCATGGGAGATGCAAGGACACCTACCTCATCTGACATCAGTGTGGCGATGGCTCGGCCGATCTCATGGTAGGACTTTGCTTTGCCCTTCGGTCCCAGCAGAATGAAGAGAAATCTGACAAAACCAAGAGATTGTTCCCATTTAGGATGGCAAAACAAACTGCTTATTATTTATACAACATCTAGACAGAACTACAACTTCAAAAAGTTGTGGTTCTTGTTAGGGATGCAGAGGCTGCCAGCGGCCTCCAGCTACCTCAGGAGCAGGGGTTACACCCTGCGGCCCATCATATCCCGTGCAACACACAAAGCCTGTCCACCTCCACAGGGACTTGTTTCATGGAACCACAGAATAGTTTGGGTTGGAAATGACCCTATGATACTGAAAAGCAGCAGAAACAAACTTCTTAACAGCAATTTGAGGGTGTTAAAAAGGGCATTCTTTGTTCGGTGCTGGACGTTCGGAGGACAGCTCCTCTAATCGAACGTGCCAAATGACAGACAGACAGGACCCTTTACTACACAAAGCATTTACATATTCATTAGATATTCTTTCTTAATGCATATTCATTAGTTTGCTTTATATAGTCACATCCCTACTGGAAGTCCTTTTTTGGTCCTTCTGGGTCTTCTTTGTCATCTGGACCTCAGTTCTTGAGCAGGCACAGCATCACTGTGTTTCACCAAAAACTGTAACGTTTGTTCTTTATCCTGTTTGGGTACACAGAGCTTAGTTTACATCCTGTTTGTTTGAGTTACACCCCTTATCTAATTCTCTAGGACTTCTCTAAGATGATATTGCTCCTTATTTGGGCACTCTGGGATACCGTGAGTAAAGTTTCTATTTCTCTTATCACCTAAATGCCATTTAGTTCCAACCCCTGACACCTTCCACTAATTCAAGTTGCTCCAAGCCCCATCCAACTTGGCCTTGGACACTTAATTTCTTACATAATCTCTCTGCACAGCAACTACATCCAAGTCACTGCTGATGAGCTGGAAAACCACCATGATATGAAACCTCTATCAGTGCAAACACGCAGATGAAATAACCTCACCAGAAGTACCTCTCCCATTCCAAGCATTGGATTAAGTATTATTTTAGCTCCCTAAATCAAAATATTGTGAGGTACTAAGTCAAATGGCTTATGAGAAGTATTATATCCAAACAAGTAGATTTTCTATTTAAAAAATTTAGAGTCCTATAAAAAAAAAAAGGCAGCAAGTGATAGGACAGGATCCATAAATACATACTGATTGGCATTACTACATAACACTTCTTACTCGAGTTCTTCGCGAGGCGTTCAAGTGTTTTACTTGAGGTTCACGTGGAGGTGAGTAAGCCACACACACCCAGGTTATGTCCCCTGCTCTCCTCCCACCTCCTGGAACTTTCCCTGTTTCACCAGTTATTATAAAACAACATTCAAGACAAACTGTTCCTCAGCCAACTCTTTCCAAACTCCAGGATGCAACTTAGCCAAATATATGAATTTTAAAAAAGGAGTTCGTAACTTCAGGAGTTGCTGCTTGGCATTCTCTCGGTGCTCTGGGGGAACCAGGCATTTTCATAAGAGTCTTCTGCAATAATTCCATCAGCTGGATCTCTTCCAGGACAGAGCAGCAGCACCTGAATGCTCCTGCACTACTAAAACACTCTTGGAAAACAAGCAGTATGTGGCATTTTCCAAATTCTTTGTCCTAATTCAGCAATGGGACGTACAAGCCCAGTAACTTTGGATTAGGGGGTGGACACCCTGCTATGGTCAGTCCAGGAGACAGGGTCGTCCCATGTCCCATCCCCTCGTCCTTGTCCCCAAAACAAGAAAAAAAAAGAGGAAGAGCAACTAAACCAAGGTCCGAGTCCAGCCTGCTCATCCATGCCTCCAGCCTGCAGCAAGAGCAGCAACTCCATAAGGGTTAAAGGCACCCGAACAAAGTAATGTCAGACAAGTCCTAGAGGAAAGGTGCCTTTGCAGTGAAAAGCTTCAGTCAGGAGGCCTGGGAGGAGAACCTGATGTTGGATCTGCCACACGCTTCCCAGGTGACCTTTGGGCAAGTTACTTCACTTCATCTGAGACCTGCAGACACAGGCCTTTCCCAGCACTGCACACCAGACTGTGCAAGTCTGTGCAGCTTATCTTCACAAACATCTCCTCCTTGCTCATTCCCCTTCGTTTTCCCCATTATCATTCCATTAACCAGCAGCCTTGAACGCAGGACTGCCCATTTCTCTGAGGAAAACACAGAGCTCCTTCTCTTGTGCTGTCTTGGCAGCAGCCATGCCCAAGCCATGCTGCAAGCTCAGGGCTTCTCCAAACGAGGAGTCCTGAGCGCCGTGGGATTAAATCCGACGCGAGAAAACCAAAGGTTTTAAAAGGTTTTTATCAATCTGACCAGTAAAAAGAAAGTTCAGGAAAGGCTGGGATATCTCAATTCCTATTGCATCTCCCTGATTTTTATTACCAGGGCTGTATGAAAACACCTGGTGGAGGTAATTTTTCCGGGGAGTTTGTGAGATCTTCCTGGTTTCTTTTAAGTAAAAATTTGCTTTTAAGTAAAGGAAATACTTAAAATGCTTTGCAAGAAACCATGAAGGAAAAAAGTACCCAGCTTGGATGGTGTGGTGTCCACAACTTTACCAGGAAATCGATAGTTTAACAAGATAAGAGGAGAAGCCCCACGGGAGAGAGGGGTGGGCATGCCAGAGGCTCCAGTTGCAGCATCCTGTGGAGTCTGCGGGCTTTAAGTGCAGGTTCACAGCAGGAACCGGGGCATGGGAGGAGATGCTCCATCACAGCTCCTCGGGCCCTGAGGGGATTTCCTTGATTGAATTTCGAAGGATGCAGCCATTGCAAATGGCTCTTCATCACTCATGAAAGCCATCTAATGAGCCTCCCTGCTTTGATTAGGGCCAGCATTTGCTTTGGAGGACAGCAAATGGATAATACTATTTCCTGGGAAAAATGCTGGCATGGAAGGACATATTGCCTTGATTAACGCTACTGAGTCATGAGGCTGCCCAGCAATCCTGGATTCAACTTCCCAGCTCCCACCACCACAGCAAACAATACCTAATTTTACGTCTGTGGAAAAGCACTCGGAGGCGTGTTTAAAAAATAGAGTCAGTGGGATTGCACTGGGGAGTTGAAATAGTGAAGCACACAGAGCCCAGGAATGCTGAGGAATGAGTAACCTACTACAAAATGAAGCCTCTTCTGTGTCCCCACACTCCTACCTGAATACCCAGCGTGTGCAAACAGTTGTTGACGTGGCTGTAAGAAACCACTTCATGAAAATCCAAGACATACAAACACTGCTACTACAATTAAAGGGCAAAGCTAGATCCTCTTTTCCCTTTGTTTGGTACACAGAAACAAGGCACAGATTCCAAGAGCCGTGTAACTTCCATTCCGTGCCAGGGCTGTGATATTGCTATGAATTCACACAGGGGCAGCTCAGACAGCCAGGCATATTCAAGCAGTGACTTCAAATATTTAAGAACACAAGATACAATGCGGTTTGTGAGACTCAGATCAACTTGCAACACGAGTCACAATAAATAAAATATTTATCTGACATTTTTCCCTCAGCCATTATGTGTTACAAATCCACCAGCCCCAACAGAATTGTATGTCTCAGATTATCCGAATATATTTTTGCCCCAGCAGGGACAGAACTGAATCCTTCATCTGATCTGAGCTGAAGAGGAACAATATGTACAGCAAAGATGTGCAGAGGGAATCTGAGATGCGTACAGAAAGGGCAGGAAGAAAGCCCCAGGTGTTAAATGTGACACTGATAGTGCCCTTTACTACTGAGCTGCTAACTTTCTGTAATGTTTTACTTATAACCAAACTCAGGACCTGAAAATTATGAAGCAGCATCAGTGAGTTTTGTTACTTTACGTCACCAATCCTGACCGGTATCCATGTCACAGGACGGAAAGCAGTGGATAAGACCTCCTTCTGGCCTGGTGTTTTTACTGTGAGAGGTTTTTTACTTTAAGAGGCAGGTCCCTGGGGGCTGGTTCCCTTACCGGGTGGGCACGGGGACCTCGGTGAGCGCTCCCAGCATGACGGCCTGCTGCAGTCGCACGAAGGCGATGAAGGGGCCCTCCAGGAAATCCACCTCCCCCACCAGCACGTTGGAGGCCTCAGCGTCACGGGGCAACTTCTTCATGAATTTGTTCTTCAGCTGCAGCAGTGAAAGAGGAAGGAAAAGAAAACTGAGCAGTGTTAGGCATGTTCTTCTCGTACTTCTGTACTGCTTCTCTGCACCTCTGTACTCTAAGTGCGCGCACTCCGCAACGCGCATCCTCAGGCTGACAAAGGTCAGCTAATTCCAACTCTGGAGAAATGTCATCAGCAGGGAATGGGAGAACGCTGCGGCAGCAGCCACTGAGTTCTAAAAATCAGCCTCTGCGAGACGCCTTTGTCTGAAATTCGGTAGTGGCAGAACTAATTTGGAGTTGGAGGCTTCTGAAAGCCCTGCCCTTAGCTGGTTCCCAATCCGCCCTCTCTCCCTGGGTGACCTCTGGAGATGCTCTGTGTGTGCCTGGTGAAGGGTGAATGGAGAGGGAGGATGTACTGCCAGGAACACTAAGGGGGCAGGGACTGAACTGGGCTATGAATCCCTAATGAGCTGCGCCAGGCAACTCAAGGAAGGAGAAAAATGGAAAAAGTCTCAGGAAAAGGCATCAATTGATTAAGCAGGAAGAAACTGCTGGAACCATCCTACCCCTGCATGCTTCAGTCAGGATCACCACCAGAGGAAACAGTAAATAAGCATCAAGGAGCTCTGTGGAGGAAGCCTGGAAAAGTGCTACCAGTTCTTTCATAGACAGTGTTTGGGAGGATAGTGGTGATTAAAAAAACAATGGGAAAAGGTGGCAAATCCACTTGGCCACGTTGCTGAACAAGGATGCTTCGGCAACACCAGGCCTGGTTTGAACACATGGCCCAAACCCAGGTGATTTTCTGAGCCAGAACTGACCTGAAGAGTCTCCGCTCCTGTGACTGCCCAGCTCCCGATGCCAAAGGCTCTGGCCCCTTCAGTCTCCCCTCTCCCAGCACAGCAAACTACCATGACTAATTTCAAAGAGCTGCTATTATAGTGGGAGTTTTTAGCTCCAAATGAGTTTTACAGCACCACTCACCACTTCCTTAAATCATTTATCAGACAGGTGATGGGAAGGGTGCAGTCAGCACTTAAAATCCATTTGAACCATTCTCCGAAGCAGCTTTGGAAAGATTTAAGTCCTCAGCAGCACCTGGGAGCAGGGAGCTTCACCTTCCCCTGCACTCTGCCAAATGAAGCATCCTTCCAACCTGACCACTAGTGTTGAAGGCCGCAGGTCCCCAGCACTGCAGTTGCAAAAAGGCACAGCAACCTGAAAATTCCAATTTCCTTAAATGTACACTCCAATCATCATCACTTTGGATCGATGGGAAATGAAAGCAGCTCCTAAGTACACACTCCTAAGTAGCACTTAAGGAAGGTTAATTCCCCCAGGAATTTGAACCTGCCTCTGTCTCTCTGCTTTTTGTATCTGCTCACATATAGCTTATAGTCTTTCCCATAACTTATTCCATGAACACCTGCCTCAAGGGGGACCTTCCAGGCTGCTCCATCACCCAGGGATACTTTAGCAGTGCACTGTGGATATGGGGAGAAACCAGGCAAGCAACCCTGCTCTCTGCATCACGAAAAATGGCCAAAGTAAAGGAAATCCCAGTTAACTAAACTTCCTGGAAACTCTTCCTTCTCTCCAGAAAGGTGGTAGTGATCTGTACTGGAAAACAATAATTTCCATTGGAGCTCCATGGAGTGAAAGTAGGTCACCCAGGCTGACAGACCTCAAAATTGGGAATGTCTGCTTGCAACTGTGGAGGTGAGGAGATGTTCAAACAGGAAAAGCAGCGAATGGCTCCCACTATCAATCACTGGACTGCATTCCCAAGAGTGGGATCCTGCCAGTTCCCTCCCCATCTACTGGTCCCCAGGAAAGGCAGGAAGGTTTCTCTCAACAAGGCCAATTTCTTTTTTAACTGCAGTGCTGGCTTTGGCACAGATCCCCTGTTGATATGGAAACACTGCTTTGAATACACAGTGCCCACACCACAACAAATAGGGAGGGTTTTGTGCCTCCCTCTCACTGACCACATTCATTCAGAGCCAGGTTTGTCCCAATTCCAAGCCCTTGGGAAGCGGAGATAATTCCGTGTCAGGAAACTCCCCGTATATCAACATACATTCCTTTTCTGTATGCTGTTGCATCAGCTCAGGAATAGCAGGTCCCTGGGAAAACAGATTTTCTTTCATGTTCCTTCATTTTACATGTTGAGCACTGGAAGAGTCCTGGTGGTTCAGCCACTCAGAGGTGCCAAGGACATTCTAATAGAGCACAGCCAAAGGATTTCTCACGGGAGGAGGGACCGGAGTGGGAACAGCAGTAGGAACTTCCCCAGCCTCCTATGGTTTGCTGGCACCACGGCACCAGAGGACTCCTTTCAACCCCTTTGCTTCACACATAAGCTGAAAAAAAGAGTTTTAAATGTTTTTGAATTACTGAGCTGTGACTGCCCCATTCTTGGAAGTGTCCAAGGCCAGGCTGGATGGGGCTTGGAGCAACCTGGGATAATGGAATGTGTCCCTGCCCACGGAAGGGTTGCGGAACAAGATGAGCTTTAAGGTCCCTTCCAACTCAAACCAGTCTGGGATTCTGTGAATACAGAGTTAAACAAAATCTTGATCCAAGAGCTTGACCTTCAAGAGCTGCAGGAATTCTACTGCCGTGAGAAGTCCTGGTTTTATGGACACGGCACCGACACCACTGATGCATCTGGCAGCAGAGAGCTGGGAGTCCAGGAGAGAGCAAGAAGCCTAGATGCTCATGTATTAATTGGAAAACAGAAGAGAAGAATAAATTGTCCCAAAGTGCCACTACTTGTCTCTCCAGCTGTGAATGCCCAACCTATTACCTGCAGCCAACATCTCCTAAAATAAAACAAATGGAGGCAAATCCCTTCTCCATGCTGCGACCTCAGGAGCAGTGCTCTGCCAACACAAACACAATGAAAGGGAATACAGCTCCTCTTCCCTAATTATCCTTATAAAACTCCAAACAAGCCCAAAGCAAAGACATGACAAAACAGCAACCCCCAAGTCCGTGGGCCGCTACTGAAGCTCTTTCTCATCGGAGGGGTTTGAGTCAGGGCCCTGCCGGCTCCTGCAGGACGCTGGGGATGCTGAGCCAGCCTCTTTGCAATCCCAAAGGATCAAGCCATCATTCCCATGGCAGAGAGAGTCGGCTGATGCAAACTACCTGATTCAGTATTCATAAATAACACCTCTGAGCCAGGCAGAGCTGCCTGGCACTGCTGGGAGAGCAGCAGGAGGGATGAGTCTGGGAGGATTCTCTGACAGCTCAGATCTCTGACAGGCAACTGTCCAAGGGGCACGAGCCCATGTGAAACCTGAACCTTACAACATATCCAGAGGAAAGGAGCAGGGAAGCCACAGATTAAAGGAATATTCTGGCTACATAATACCTATACTGTTAATTGCACCATTCCAAATAGCATTAAAGGTTGCAAAACTGAAAATTAAGGATGTAGGAAGTCAGGAAAGTTCCCAAAGGTACAGATAAGTTAGCTCAAAGCCTTCCTTCCTTTAAAGCATGGGGACACAATCCTCTGTCTCTGCAAAACCAGGGATTCATTAAGGATGTAGGAAGGCAGTCCTGCTCCAAGCAACTGTTGTAAACTGACCTCACCGGCTGCAGTTCTTATTCACATGAGTAAATAAAAATTGGAATATTCTGTGTCTCCAGCAGACTCCCACCTCCCTGTATGGCCTCACTAACTGTCCAGTTCCCAGATGGGATGCCTGAATAACAAAAGCCAGTCACTCTGCTGCCAAAGCAAGAAAACCTGTTCCCTTTCCAGCTCCTGTTGTGGAAACATGATGGATTATTGCTGTGCCCCCCGTACGGCACGCTGAGTTCTGCTCAAGGGAGTTGCCAGGCATCACCACAATGCCACAAACTTTATCAAGGCAGGAGTCTGAGTCAGTCAGCAACAAAAACTGAGCTCTAAGGTGATTTCTCAAGGCATAGGGGACATGGCTCCCAGTGTGCAAAGTTCATCAGCAGGACACAGGCTAATTAACTGAGAGGCTTTTTGGAACTCGACACTTATCAAGTAATGGTTCTGACGACCAACAGCCAGGCATTATCTACATTGGAAGTTAAAAACTTTGGAGCCTGCTCCCGAACTGGATTTATTAACAGATTTCCCTATTAGTGTTACCAAAACGTCTATTTTTATACCCAGTTCTCCACAAGAAGTCCATTATCTGTATGGCCAGAGACACTGGAGCAGGAGGGGCAATGGGGCCTGTCTGCACTGCTGAGAGCTGTGAAGCTGCTGCAATGTTCAGCCCCAGCTTCGGGCTGGTCTAGCTATAAAACCCCAGTTATAATGGGATTAAAAATATAAACCAGCAGTTTGTCCAACAACAAAAAGCTGTTTTACAATCTTCCTCTTTCCCCAGGTGTGGCTATGTGAATTTAAAGGAAACCAGGTATTTTAGAAACCCAGTCTGTACAGATGAGGCTACAACACTGCATGACACTGAGGTCAGTGCAAAACACTCTGCCCCCCTTCTCTTTCCATGAAAGTATATTTATTTATGCAAATATCTATTTATTTTTAAAATATTTAATTACTCTGACCTCACTTTTCTACCTTGATTATGTTGCTGTGTCCCTTTAAGGTTGTACCTACAGATGGTTGTGACCAGTCATTGTTGAAGGACTGGAGTCATTCTCAACTGGCCAGCAATGCTGTCTTACCCAAATAATTTTCCAAAGGGACTCTCATTTGCATTCAGAATCACCATGGGACTAGGGAATGCTGAAAGACGCGGGCAAAAAAAGGGATTCTCCGAAAGAAACAGCCGGGCTTTGAGAATAACCCACTTTTTGAACCCAGACAAAAGGTTTTTTGAAACTTGCACAGAGACCTCATTCAGCCACCAGTTTTCTAAGAGCTGGAATAAACTCACTCTTACCCCTCAGAGCCGGCAGCCTTCGGAAAGGACGGAAGCACAGACAAAGACAGCCCGTACGCCACAGCACAAACATTACCCTAGTCTAAGAAAGGGGTCAGATCCATGGAGACTCGGTACTAAAGGCCAATTTTAACTTCATTACTCCACTTTGGAGCTGCTCTTCCATGTTACCTGTCAGCACAGTCACCTTCCCTGTTCCACCAGCTGCTGTAGCAGGGACATGTGCCCCCTTAGTGCTCCTGCTCTATCCCATAGTCCCTGTGAACACTCATCCTGGGGTGTTGCAGGACCCTTGTAATCCTTCAGCAGGAAGAGGATCAGAACTCCATCAGGCCATGGATATTTTCCCTCCCTTCTCATGGCTATCAGCAAGAGGCAGTGTATGTGGTATCACTTCCTTCAGACCTTGTAAGAGTTTAACCTGCTGTTTTCAAGGGCTGGTGCTTAAAAAGTGGAGGATCCAGTCAGAGGGCTCAAAAATGCTTGTTCACCCTCTTCTTTTTCCATGCTAAGGTACAGAGAGCCCTTTCCTCAACACCCAGCTCCTCTCCATACACATCCTCAAGTGAAGGCTGGACCTGGAGCTTACCTGGTCCTTCTCAGGCTTGTCTGAGATGTCGTTCAGGCTGGTGGAAGTCAGGTTTCGGTGAGCCATGGCTGGGCTGCCTGTAGGAACAAGGCCAACACAAGTTAAAGCACCTGTTTGGATCTGGTCAGAACACAGAGGCTCAGGCTACAGCAACACCTTTCCTTGGGAGGCTGATGGGGGGAATTCCAGACCCTGACAGGCTGCTTTCTGTCACTTGATGTGGCACATGGGAGATTTAAGATGCTAATGCTCCGTCATCTCCGACTCACAGCGTTCCTGTGACTCCCAGGACAGCAAAAGAGTCCAATGACCTTCCATAACTCCTGCCTGTGGGAGAAAAAGCAAAGCAGCACCAGGCTGCTGACACTGATGGTACTGGGTCACCCAGGACCCACCACAAATCCATCCCTCCACAGAGCTGGGACCTTCCAAGGGTGCAAATCCCTCACCTCAGTTCTTCTACGTGGATGGCACCTGCCCTCCTCAGCATCCCAGACACTGTACACAGCTCACACAGAGAGGGAGAGTGGCAGCTCCTGGTCCTTCACAACAGCCCCTAATAAACATCTCCCTCACTCCAGTGAGCCCATTAAGTAAGCTCATGAACCTTAAGCAATGCACTGATTAGAACACATGCACCACACTGACAGGACAAAAGTCACCAATTCCTGACACCAAATTCACCAGGGAGGCGAAGACAATCCCCAGAGACACAGCAGAATAAATAAATAAATAAACCCCAAACCACCAAAACACAAACAAACAGGCAACAAACAAGTATGCTTTGAGACAATATTGACTTGATATTCACACTAAAAGGAATGTCCAAGTTCTCAGTGCTCATCAGCTCCCAGCACAAACAAACTCAATAATAAAGCAGCACCGGGAGTGAAAAACCAAAGGAGTGGGAAGAAAAAGCTCTGGACTCCCCAGAGCTGGGTTTTCTTTACAACACATGGGTAGACTGAAAGTATTCCCTCTTGTGAGCCACCTGGAACCACACTATACCTGCTGTGTGCTCCTGCCACGTCCAGGAACATTGGCACATTGGCACAGCTGAAGCCAAGCACAACTAGATAAATCAGATGTTACAAAAGGCAGAACAGTCCAGCTCATCCCTGAGAGATCAAGCCGACAGCCTATTTTTGAGGTTAATTTATATGGAAGTTAAAATATTCAAACCCCTTTAACTGCCAAAGAATACTTCTCTAGATGAAAAAAATGCCACCAGAGAGCTTAGACCCCCGTCAGAAGGGGAGCATGGCCTGACCCACCTGCTTCATTCCAGATGAAAGAAAAAAGGAAAACAGAGCAAAACAAGAGCAGTGGAGAGGACAGTGTGGATAACACAAACAGCCAGAGCAGCCCCATTCCCCACGGAACACATCCATGCTTTTCCCACTGTTAGTGCAGCAGCAAGCGTTAGGAGCCCGGCTGGGGCAAGTTCCCTCTTCCTCTCCTGGCCCCCAGCCCTGAGCCCACCCTGAGCCCTGCCCGGGACTTACTGAGCCATCCCACGCTGGGGCTGCGCTGCACTCCCAGTTCATCATCCAAGGTGCGGGTGGCCAGGCAGGGCACGGAGCTCTCGAGCGGGCTGCGTGCTTGTGCCCGGCAAGCAGGAGACAGGAGCAGCAGCAAAGAGCAGGAAGAGAGCAAAGGGGAAAAGTTAAAAGAAAAGAAAATGAAATTATGCGAGGAAGAAAGGCTGGAGCAGCAGCAGGGGGGAAGCCAGGCAAGGAGAGAGTTTGATGCGCACACTGCGGTGATCAAAGCCCACTCATTTAGATCCCAACATCTCCTCCGCAGCTCCATCTTGGCAGGGCTGGAGCCAGCTTTCCATCCCTGGTGTCTAAAATTGAGGCATCTCAGAAGCAGATCTCAAGGAAGCGAGTGAGCAGCTGCAGTGCTGGTGGTGCTGAAGTGTCCCAGGATGCAGCACCATCAGTAACAAGAGGTTTTTGACAACAAAAATCAGGCCACGTCCCTGTAGGAGCCAATTTTGAGCACCCTGACCCCATGCATACATACCAGGCACACCAATCGGGGCTTGGAGATGCCCACCTTAGTCTGCAAAGCTTCCAGTCATGCCAATACGTACACTGGTAGGGGTTTTCCAAGCCTTCCTTGGAAAACATCTCATTTCTGACTTCAACTCCTCTCCTCTGTGCTGATATTATTCAGCTGGTGCCATTGTTAACTCTCTAAAGGGACTGAGGGTGCAGTTCATGTGAAAAAAAACATCACTGAACTGACTAAAGCCAAACCCAGAGGAGCTGTAGCTGCCCCATCCCTGGAAGTGTCCAAGTTCAGGCTGGACAGGGCTTGGAGCAACCTGGTATAGTGGAATACACAGAATAAAGACTTCAGAGAAGTTTTCACCTGTAGCCAGGCACCCTCCTCTCTGTGCATCAGCCAGCACTGCACAGACAGCCTGTTATTTCAAGTCAAGTGTTTCCAAACCCCTCTATCAGCACAGTGTGAACTAACACGGCTCAGGAGGAGTTTGGGCAGCACAGGCAGCACCCACGCGGCGATGGGATCGTGCCATTATTTATGGTGGTTAAACACACACACTTAAAACACATCGCAGTTTTCTACAGCCTCTAACCCAGCTTGGGTTTAGTGGGAGTGGATCGTTTTCTCACTTGCCAAAGGCTCCCACAGGTGTTAAATTATACAAAACGCTGGCAGGCACGAAGCTCTGAAAGAAAAATGTCAAAAATGGATAGCAAATGTCATCACAGAGGGCTGGTAAATATCGATCAGGCAGACCTCGGGCATCTGCAGAAGGGACAGTGACCACACAGCCCACGTTATACTGTGGCAAAGCCCAAGGTGTGCCAGCTGGAGAGCTCCAGCCCAGGTGTTACGTACTGCTCCAGGGCTCCAGGACAAGGGCTGTGCCAGGAAGGGACACAAAGAACTTGTACAAAGTCACTCAACAAAACCAGACATGCACCTGTCAAAAATCCCTGCAGGAGTTCCATCAACATGAACAATCAACATGTGTAAATAAGAACATTTTGGAGCCCCTGAGACTTCAGTTCTTTAAGTGTTCTGAACTAAGTGAGGTACAGGCACCTCGGGATCTTCGAGAGCCAAGGCCCAGGGGCTATTTCCAGATTTCAGATCTAACAAATAGATCCCATCCCTGGAAGTGTCCAAGGCCAGGTTGGACAGGCTTGGAGTAGCCTGGTCTGGTGGAAGGTGTCCCTGCTGAGCCGGGCAGCAGCAACACCAGCCCATAAAACTGTTGTACCTGGGGAGGAGGATGCTCAGAGGGTCCCACAGACCCAGAGGCAGCATCAATATCGGATGGAAGTTTCACTGACACTGAAGTGAAAGCGAACACCAACCTGGAAAGGAACTCGAGGGAAATTTAGGAGCGCTTGGGGCTGGAGGCATGTGCATTACGGTGATTAGCCATGTTGAGAGACAGCTGCACTCCTGTTGGCCTCATCAAATTTTTATCTGTCTAAAGGACATGAGAGGCACTCATTGAATCCGAGGTAGAACTTGATCGAACACGTTCTGAAGTTACTTTTTCATTAAAGTGTAAATAATAAATAACAGTAACAACTATTCATGAGGTATTTCCCTCTGTATGCCAGTCTCGCCCTCCTAAAGTATCAAAGCACTTGAATTGTCATGGAATATAAACATCTCAGGTGGGGGAACAGAGGCAGAACAACACGAAAGGAGTGGCTGAAGGCCAGAGCCAGGATAGAATTCCTGGAGATTAGTCCAACTTGAACCAGGACCTGCGAAGCCCTTTCAAACAAGAACGAGAAATGAATGACATGGATTTTAGGTGATTTCAAAGTAAAGGATGCCCACAGCCATGAAAAATGAGCAAGGGCTGAGTGAAAACGTGAGGGCTCATCTGGCCATGCTGAGCCCTTCCCCAGAGCCAGAATTTCCTTGCAGTGCTTCCCAGAACCCAGTCCCTCCTGCAGGGATATTCACCTAGAACATTCCCTCGGTTCACGTTATTGCATGTTCAGGTTACTTGCTCAATGACTCTGTTATCCAGGCACTCGTACACGACAAGAGGCATCATCAAGAGCAATAAATATTCTCCACAGGCACATACACTCCTGTTGCAAAAGGAAAGGATGATCCAAAGTAGGAAATATTAATGAAGTGTGATAATAGGTTAGGGAGAGGTGTTAGGGTGAGTCGTAGCAGCAGAACGCAGCAAGCTCAGAGGCCTTCGGTGGAGCAAGAAGAAAAGAATTTCTTCACTTGCTTTTGTTCCTGGGTGTTTTAAAATGGCAGCGTTTAGCCCAATTTCCAGACTGCCACAGGAGACAGTTGAGAGGCTCAAAACTCCTCTTTTTTCATTACCATGAGTAAGAAGACCCCAAATCTCCATGCAGGGGCAAGTACAGTCAGTGCCCGGGCCTCTGTAGCTGTCTGCATCCACACACACACACTCATTCAGGGACACCACTACCAACACAGCACTACCTATTACACCCTTCTTAGAGACAAAAAGAGACGTAGTCACGACACACACCACAGAACCATTTCAGGACGAATAAAGCAAGATGGAAATCAGCTTCACCCCACTGGACAATGATTGTACAGCAATAAAATGCAAGCTAGATATTACTGCCAGCTCATTTTTGATTTGGAGTGCCACCGACACCGTCTGTTACAGACGTGGAACGTGCATGGAAGTTTCGTCTCTGCCCAAACATTTCAGGTGATCGGCCTTTCAGGTCCAGGCCCCATCAGAGTTTTTTGTAAACCCCTCTTTCCTGTCGCTGCTCCTACATCATCTCCTCCACGCAGCTGGAAGGGCATCCCTCTGCCTTCCCCGGCTGCTGCCTCCTGCCCTCCTGTCCCTCTCAGTCCAGTGAAGATGTGGTTAGAGCGCCGTGCCAGGGCCAAAGCAGCCTCCAGAGCCCACTGCTGATGTGCCATCAGCACGGGTCTCGCTACGCTACTCGGGGTTAGAGAAGCATTGTCAGGGCCACGCAGTTAGTTCTGGGCTGGGCTGGGTGGGTTGCCGTGACAGGGAAGGCTATAGCCACTTAGCCTCTGCATTACCATTATCGGGGTTGGAAAACATCCTACTTGCACTGGAGACGGTCTTTCCAATGTCAGCCAGCGAGCGCAGGTTGGATTTCTTGGTCTGGTGCCGGTGCTTCCTGAGCAGCGTGTAGGTGACCTTGTCCTTCAGTTCGGGTTTCAACAGCCCCGTCTCGATCTGATTGTCAACGATCATCTCTGTGGCAGGCACAGGAAGGGCAGGGGAGAGGAGGGCAAAATTAACCACAGAGCTCAAAACTCAGCTGCTTCCAGGGAGGGCAGGGAGAGGGGGACGGATCGTTTTCACCCCACCTTTTTGAGGGCTTTGCTCCCCATCTCAAAACCAGGTTTTATTTTTCTGGGAGTCTTTTTTAGACACTTCTTTTGAAAAGTAACAAAAGCATTTCCATCCAGCGTGAGCCACCAACACACAGGTATTGCACTGAGACTTCCTTTGCTATTTCCTACATGCCACAAATCCTATTCCAAATCACCTGTACCCAGGGTAAGCTGGTTCTTAGTTTGAGAAGGGAATCAGCTCTGAGCCTAGATTTTCGTGAAGAAGCTATAACTCCGTGGCAAGTGCCATTGTGCTCCCAAAAATCACATGGAACAACTTCTATCGGATTCAACAAGGCCTGAGTTCACCTCACGGGCCCCCAGTAAAACCTAATCTCAGGAGAGGAAAAAATGCTGGAGATGAGCAACTAATTAAATCATTCACTTGCAGGACTGAAGTGATGTCAACTACGAGCGGCAGAACTTGCTCTAATTGCCACAGGATGAGTTACGTGGCTTTGCCTTTCACAGAATCACCAGGAGAAAAGGCTCCCAGCCCCCTCGAAGCCTGTTCACTTCCCACCAATTCCCTCCTTTCCCTATCCCAGAGGAAAAAGGCAAAAAGGTCACCAGATGTATGAAGGATCTCCACTGCGCATTAAATCTCACACGAAGTCATTCCTTGATGACTTGAATTCACGCGCTGTCCCCCGAGGGCAAGTGGCAGCTCTTATTTGTCTGCTGGTAACTTTTATTTGTGCTAATAATAAAAGTTATGGGAAGGGGGAGGCAGGACACACATCACATTTGCTAACTCAGTGAGTCAGAAAGTCATCCTCTGCGTGCTGCCCAAGAATTAGTACCTCTCCAAATGCCTAGGGAAGAGACTAGTTGTTCCTCCCAAATTAGGACAGGGTGGGTACATGCACGTAGGTACCTTTACACAAAATGTTCAGGAAAAGGTTGATTTTTGTAAAGTGTCATTTTTCTATAGCTTTTCTTGTACATGGCTCTGGTTAGTGATTTTTGGAATATTTTCTTCAGAACCTTCATTAAGTTTATCCTTCTCTATCTGGCATCTTCCCTTCCCTCTTCTTGACATAACACAAACAACAAAGAGAGCTTTTCTTTGGAGTTTTCCTTTCCTACGTGTCACTACCAGACACCAGCCAAGTGATCGTGATTAAATCATCCTGGAAATCCAGTCCTGGACATCCCTACCTGTCTGATTAAGGGTCTGGACCAGCAAAAATACCCTGCTCAGGATGGTGTCACAGTGCCACAACAACAGCAGTCACTGACGTGTAATTTAATCTCCCAGGAATTAGATTTAATTTGGAAATTGAAGCAGGAGATTGAAGGTGACATCTCAAAGGGACTTCAAAAGGAAATTTAATGTTTGAGGGTTTAAGGTTCCAGACCACGGACATCAGCTGCTGCTTCTGAAGCAGGTTCAGCTTCAGCCTAAAAGTTCAGAGGTTTTGGGGGGTTCATTTTGTTAAACTTTGCAAAGCTGTGCATTTGGATACACAGACACAAAAGCAAAGGAAGATAAATGCCACCAAAAGCACTTACAAAACTAAGCTCAAAACTCTGCATTTAACACCAGAGGCAGCTTTTGTAATTCCAGGTCTTACAAACCAGTGCAACTCCTTGTATTTGACAATTCCATGCCAGGATAATTTTGACCTTGCTTCCTGAGAAGATAATTCAAAGCACTGAGTTGTTTTTTTGGGGGGGAAGAGGGGGGCAGATATTTCATTTAGCTCTTCTACACCTCCTCACATAATGGCTTTTAAATTCAGCATTTTGTTTTGGTCCCTCCACTGGATGGCTCACTTTGAAAGTTTATTTTCTGTGAGTTCTCACGTGCCATGGGGAGCATGACCTGGCTCTCAGCAATGTCACTGAGTGTCACTCCAGGCCACAGCTATTTTGACTGCAAGAAACCTGCCCTCCAATTCCATGGGGTGGAGCTCCAGCTAGGGCTGGGGCTGCTCTCCCCTCTCCCTTGCTAGGGGAGAGTGCCCCATCCTAAACACAGCCTAGGGCTTTCTAGTTTTCCCTCTTATTCCTTGGAGGATTCTTTCTTTTCCTCTTTTATGGAAAAAGCAGCGCTTTTACATTAAAACCACCGTTAAAACCGTATCAGGGTTAAAAAAATTGGTGGGGAAGGGCCGAGGGAAAGAGCCAAGGCAGGTGTACTTACCCACCACCTGTGGGAGGGAAGAGGCCTCCATGTCCAGCATTATGGAGCCCTTCTCTATACACGTCCTCAGCTCGAACAAGCTGTGCAGGGACAAGGTGGCCACGTGCGGTTTGCTCCATCGCTCCCCACCTTGTTCCACCTTCTCCTCAAACTTGATCCACCTACAGAGGGCAGAGCAACAGGACTGGGTTAAAGCTGCTGGCTCCTTGCAGGGAAATAAATCAGCATTTCTGGAAATAAGGTGGCTTGTCCTTGAGTGTCTTGGCAGTGCTGGTTAATGGCTGGACGCGATCATCTTAGAGGGCTTTTCCAACCTAAAGGATTCTGAAATCAGCCACTGCCAGAACTCTGCAGCATGGAATACTGCTGTGCCATGGACAGGAGCACATCCCAACCACATCTGAAGGTGTTCTTAGAGAACAAGTGAGCCACCAAAGGACAAGACACAAATTGAGGGGCTCGTTCTTTCCCTCCAGCCACTGTTTAATGATTTAACCAAGCAGGTCTGAAAAACCCAGAAAGCTTATCTCTGGTGGAAGGTGAGAGCAAAGGTTAAATCCTGGTCTGAGCAAAACATACCTTACACCCCTAAAACCAAGTCCAATTCCCTGGGCTGCAGCCCACCCCCACCTCCCCCTCCAGCCTTGACCCTGCCCTTGGCTCTGCTGTGCCCAGCCTGGAGTCCGCAGGGATGGGCAGCTGGGACCTGGTCCAGACCTTTTTCCTTTACCACAGCACCCAGAAACGGCTTTGATGTAAAGTGGGGGCGCAGGAGAAGGTGTTTCAATATCCCCTGATGGCAAAAGCAGAAGTGCTTTTTAATCCCCTCTTCAGACACATTTTAATATATGTGGAAAATGAAAATTCCAGTGACTAATATAAGGGGATTACTAAGACAAAACCCCCACAAAAAGGTAAAGGTAAGGAGGCTCATAAATGGGTTCAAAAGAATATTATTAACAGCAAGTAAATTGTATTTAATCCTGAAAAATGTATTACTTGGGGATTAATCAATTATGCTTTACAATTGCAATAATCTCTTTTTGAGACTTTGTTTTTTTAAAGCTGCTTTTTAACTCAAGCTAAAAGATTGATTTTCATCTCCAATTAATAAAGTTCTTCTAGTTCACAAAAAACAGGTGTTTCCTAGGACACCTTTGGGACCTGGGGGGATGCAAATCTGTGCATTTCCGGGGCTCTGTGGGATGTGGGACTGAGACATATTTACCCTGTAACAGCAGGAAGGCTGAAAATTACCAAGTGTTTGTCCTTCCAGGGAAAGTGATTACTCACAACTATCAATATTTGCTTTCTGTTTACTTTTCTCACTGAAAATCCACAATATCAACACAATAAAACAAATATTAGCTTGCAAACCTGGGTGAACTAATGCCTGCTCTATTCAAGGAATTACAGGATGGTTTGGCTTGGAAGGGACCTCAAAGCTCTTCTTGTTCCGACCCCCTGCCATGGGCAGGGACACCTTCCACTAACCAGGTTGTGCTAGCTTGGGAATGCCTGCATTCCAGAAGTAGTCACAGGATACAAAGGAAAGTAGGAAAAGGAAAAAACCTGCAGCAGCTGGAGGCCCCCAGACTGTTCTGAGGCTCAGTGGGACCTTCTGAGGATCAAGATGCCACTGTAGGGTGGGGACTGTTGTTCTATAAGGCAGGGAGATGGCAGGAAGGTGATAGAATCACAGAGAAAAGGAAATGACAGGACTGTGGGGTGATGGACAGAGTTTTTTTTTAAACTTCTATTATGGCCTTTTTTAATTACATAAGCTCTGCCAGGCAGTACATTTATATCCTTCACCCTTTTACACGTGATAATATCAACACACCATTCACACAACCCTTTCTGCAGCTCTAAAATTACAAAATGAAAGATGCCTTCTGCCTCCCGGTTGGCAGAGATACGAGCTGTCTCCAGAGCACACGGACCGTGCCGATGGCTCCCAGGCACGGGGTATCATTCTGGAGCCCACCAAGTGCACTGGGGACAGATTTTTCTTGCAAATCTCAGCCCCTTGGAGCCACTGCTGCTGACAGGTACCTAGTTCTGAAGCGCCCAGTGCCAGGGGAGCCTTGCTGGGGCTGTCGGTGCAGTTTCCAGGGCCCAAGGGGCACAAGAGGGTGGTTTGTGCCTGTTAAATCACTCCAGGGATGGGGATTGCACCACTATCCTGGGCAGACAACCCTTTGGGTGAAGAAATTTCTCCCAGTATCCATGCTAAACCTCCCTAGGCACAACTTGAGGCCATTTCCTCTCATCCTATGACTTGTAACTAGGGAGAAGAGCCTGAGAGAGAATCCCACACACAGCTCCATGCAGCCCTTCTACCAAAGAACTGCGAAAACACCCAGACCCAGAAAGTACTGAACTAATGACAAGAGGGAAGAAAAGCAATAAAGGGAGAAAAGGATGGGCAACAAATCAGAAGTTAAAGAGTAAAAGGTGAGAAGTTGTTAAATAGGTTCCCCAAGTGACTGAGAAGTATAAATGAAGGAGGATAAGGGGGTAAATGGGTATGTGGTGGAGTGGCTCATTAAACTGCAGGTAAAGAAGATTAAGGTAACCAAACATGGGCTAATTATGAACAAGGATGGTGCCCTTAACAGTGGGAGGTGGGGAAAGAGCTTAGCCCAGCCACCATAAAGGAAAAGGAAAAGCCCCAAGCTCACTGAAGGTGAGTGGGAATAGGTCACAAATCCAATCCAATGCCTCTTTCAGTGGTATTTAGAAATAAACTCCATGTAAATTGTGGCAACTAGATCCAAAACACTCCCTTTTTTTATGGCTTTTTGACAAAAAACCAGCAGCATCAAAGAACAGAACCAAGGAACTCAAAGCAGGCAACCCCATCTAGCATTTAAAACACACCTTGAATAACTTCTTCACAAGCAAAACCTTTAAGTTTCTTTCCCTATTTAAAATTAATCTCACCATTAGGAAGGAGAGTGACAGCCAAAATTTCCCTGCTTGTGGTGTGCAGTGGGACCAGGCTCAAGAGCTACTCTGAGGCAACAGAGCTGAAGCAGTTTTGACTCAGGCACTCACTTCAGGCAACTCTGGCCAGAAGACACGTCCCCCTGTGCAAAGCCCATAGTTGTCTCTCCACAGGCAATCTACTCCAATCAAACTGGCACTCCGTTTTTTTCCTAGTTTTTGCTCTAAAGGAACATTTAAACAAACCCTCAGTTCTCTTGTTTATCAAAGAAAGGTAATTTGAACCACACAGGCTCCTTTCTGTGGCTACCCCACATGGTCCTGCAGCACAGGTACTACCCAACGGAAGGCTAAAAAGGGAATTTGCCACAGGAGTCCTGCTGGCTGCCCTCGCCATTCAGGGTAAAGGAAAACCAACCCACCTTGCAGTCTCCTTCCATTCCATCTCCTGTCCATCGACGGCCAGGAGCTCATCCAGCTCGGTGAAGAGCTGCGGGGGCGCTGGGCTGTCATCTTCCTCTCCGAGGATGAAGCGGATGCGTTCGGCAGCGGGGGAGACTGCAGAGGTGAAAATACTGCGGTTAAGGGCCTGGGAGATGACCAGGGACAGGCGGCTCCTCTCCTTCCCCTGCTCCCCAAGGCCGTTCAGCTGCTTGTCCAGGCTGCCTTTGCCATCTGACATCCTCGTCGCCGCGGACGCAGGGGCGAGAGCCAGGGAGCCTCTACCTCTCTCTCTCTCTCTCCCCTTCCTTGCCTCTCACTGAACTTCTGACAAGTTCAAGCTGGGAGTAAAGTTCAGGAAAACTTGTCCCTTCCTATGGACCTTAACTATGTTACAGCAATTTGTAGCCCTTGTAAAAAAAGCGCTAAGGGGCTCAAAACCAATGTGCTCTACGGCGCTGCCCGAGGACCTGCCGCTCTCTGAGCAGCCCAGATCCTTCACCCACTTTTTTATATGACCTAAAACCAGTTCCGGCCAAACCAACTTGAGGCGTGCTGGCACAGCATCCCATTGCTGGCTCTCCCCTCCCTCCCTGGCAGTCAGGTTTGGGTTGCCATTGGCCTGCAAGGCAGGCAGGAACTTCCCCAGCCCACCGCTGGAAAACACAGGAATATTTAACAGGAGGGTTGTCTCATCTATACATGAAGAATGCGACCCAATGCCATTTAGTCAGGCACCAGTGCACTGAAAAGAAACAACTGGTCCCAGTTGGAAAAGACTGCCCGCTTAGGGAAAAGTTTAACATACAGCACAAGCAAAGTCCATTTGCATTCAGAGCTCAAGAAAAAGGAGCAGAAACCCCCTTCCTGGTTAAGAACCATGTGTGATTCAAAATTCAAACCCACGAGCATCGGTGTCCACATCCCAAGGCCTAAGGGCATCTGCCAAAGGCAAGCAGAGCCCACGCCGCCAGAGTCACCTTGCTGGAGGGCTCCTTGGGGTCTACAGCCTTTTTCTGAGGGTATCACCTTAAAACGAAGGTGTGGCCACGGGAAATTTTAAGACAGGCATCCTTTCTGCTGGATGTTTATCAGCATTAGAGATACACAGCAGACTATGAACTTTGAACAGTCCTGCTTAAAAACTCCTTTCTTTTCAAAAGATCAGCTGGCTGTCTCTTGCAAAATAATTAATTACACCAGGTGTCCAACCACATTGATTTTTCCAGGGTAAACAGAATCTCAATTTGCGATGGGAAAAAAAGGAACCAGTAACAAACATGCCCTTTCCTCCTTTGCTTTTTCCTTAAATAAACTTTCATAGCTTTCTTCCTAAATTATTCAGCAAAGGTTGATGCAAGTTCATTTCTTCATCAGTTAGGGCAACATAGATAATATAGATTTCTTTTTGATTGAAAGTATATTTGTGATCATAAATGCCTTTGGAATTCCCTGGGCACCCAAGTACCTTGTCCCACTGCTACAGCAGCCTTCCCATCACGAGGCATTCATCTTCCTGCAGGCTCCAGAAAGGTTGGAGAGGGACTTCTGACAAGGGCCTGGAGTGACAGGACAAGGGGGAATGGTTTCCCACTGCCAGAGGGTAGGGTTAGATGGGATATTGGGAAGAAATTCTTCCCTGTGAGGTAGTGGGGCCCCGGCATGGGTTGCTCAGAGAAATTGTGGCTGCCTCATCCCTGGCAGTGTCCAAGGCCAGGTTGGACAGGGCTTGGAGCAACCTGGGCTAGTGGAAGGTGTCCCTGCCCAAGCAGGGGGTGGAATGAGATGGCAGAGTACCTGTACCATGCATGTTCCATCGTCCTCCTGCTCAAACTGCACAAGTGACCTACAATAAACTTTTGTATTCAAACAGAATTCAAACATCACAGATAGAAAACAAGTAAATGTCCATCCTATTGCTTCAAAAAGCAACGTGGAGCACAGAAGTGGCTGGTACATGGAAGAGGCTGTAAGAGAAGGGACAGCACAGCTTCTTCAGCTGCCAAAGGTATTTGCTGGAGTCGATGGGAAAACTGTCTCTTTTGAGTCACTTTGAAGTAGTTTTATTACATGAAAGTGTTACCCTGATATTCCATCCCATAACACGTCCATTCCACAACATTTTACTCATTGAAACCCGGGTGCCCATCACCCAACACCCCTTCTTTCTTTCCTTGCCGTAATTTCCCATTATCCATGTTCAGTACCGATGATAAGGTTCACAATCCCATTAAGGGGTTTGCTGGGTCACAGGTCCCTGATGGCTCGCTTGACCACATGTTCTTTATTGCGATTTTGTGGGTTAATGGGCCGTTTATGGGTTGTTTATGTGCTCTCTTTAGCAAGGAGAACATATTTTCATCTTAATCTCCGGGCAAACACCTTGTGCTCAGCGTGGGCTTAGGGACTGGAGAGTCATTAACTCAAGGGGGTGACCCCTGGAGCCCTCCCCTGCCTGACCTTTCGAGCCAGCCTGCCCCAGCCTTGGCCATCACCTTCACTTCCACCTCATCTGTCCAGTTCAGGAGCTGCTGGAACCAGCACTGCTGACACCAGGAGCGGCTGTTGTCTCTTAAGCTGGTTTATATGGTTTTCCTTCCTGTCTCGTTCAAGAGAACAACCTGATGGTCAGCAGAAAAACGCAGCAGAGAAAAGGCTAATCCACAGATGTGTAGATGGCTGGGATTATATTTTTCCCCTGAATGGGAGAGGAATTTAGATGTGAATTGGAGAGGGTAAAATGCTCCGACACAACGTGGGTAATGCCATCCATAGGTGATGTCTCTCACTTCCCTCTCTTCCCTTTCCTGTGCCTTTCAGCCACACACGGTTCATGAGGCAGCTTACAAAATCCATCACTTGCAGAAGGGAACTAACACATCAGCAGTTTCTCCTAGTTCAGCTCAGGCCAATTCCGAGCACAATGTACACCCTCGGGTTCCCAAAGGCAAAAATCAATCTCCATCAACAGAGAGGAATCTCAGGGAGCTCGGAAATAGGGAGAGACACATTCTAGCACGACAACCTCAATCAGGCACAACTGAACTTCCCAGGCCTGCTCCAAAAATGGCTCTGGTGGGAGCCCTCCCTCGCTGTCCAAAGAGATGGCAGAGCCACACACGGAAGTGCTGGGGGGCTTTGTGGCATCGGTCTGTATCCTAAAGTCACCTCCTGCTTCAGTGCCAAGGGCCTGGCTGGGGGTGGATGGAAGGTGGTTTCAGCCTGGCTCTCTAGGTGTACGATGTTGCCTTGGGATGAGGGAACTGGGGGTACCCATCTGTGTTGATATACAAGTAAAACAACCTCTTCTCCACTCAACCAACACAGTTTTCCTCCTGCTTTTTCAGCGTGCTGTTACCAGGGACACCTCTAAAGACCCTTGGGACTGCACCTCAGTGAACTGCTTCCTCCACCCGGGGCCAAAGGGACCATCGGGCAGGAAGTTCTCTGTTACTTCCAAGTGCATTGGCAGCTACAGAAATCCCCAAGAGACCTGGTGCAAATCCCTGCCCAGAGCCTGTGGCAACGTTATTGAGGAAGGCCGTTTGTCAAACGGGCTTTCCAAGCAGGCTTATTAAAATAGGACGTGATCGTACTCTGGTTCCTTTCTGGGGCCACCTCAGTGGGCCTAAGCTCAGTTCAAATCCATCCACAGTGAAACACTTGTGCAGACACTTCTACCACATTTAAAGTCATTTTCTTTCTGAAATTCATTCATTACCCAAACCAATTTTAACTCTGCATTAATGTCAGTACAAGACACCAGAAAAAGGCAAGCAGGGAGGCTCTGATGGCCCACAGTTGTGCCAGCTTCCTCAAAACACAAACCTGAACGGAATCACACCTAAAACCAGGAGTCACTGAAAACAGTCCTCGTGGGTACCTCTCTGCCAGTTCCTGGATGGCATCCGACACGCTGGGCCAAGGTCACAGGGTAAGGCAAGGGGTGCTCTCCCGCTTTACCAGCAATACTGCCCAGCATTTCTGGAGCACAGACCCTCCATGCTATTCCCACACGTTGGCCTTTCCCAGGGTCCCACAGAGCCCCCCCGGGGTGATCCGCTCTCCAGCTAATCACCCTAAGCAAGCGTGAGAATTTCTCTTTTGCTTGTTTTGCTGCTTTGCTTAGGAGCGATTACTTTTTGACCCCGTGCTGGGGCGGGCTGGCTGGGAGGCAGATTAGACTTGTCCACAGGCAGGACTTGGCAGCCGGGAGGGAACGCTCCCCGCGCCACCAGGATCTCACCTCGGCCACTTCTTGCACGACTACGGGGTGCAGAGAATTCTGCTTGAGCTGCTTGACACATCTTGAAGCAAATATCCCCCCATCCTTCGATCCTGCCCCTTCCCAGACATAGTGAACAGCACTGACTGGCTCTGGAGTAATCCATTTTTGCTGGACTATTGGACTGCACGATTGTACATGTTCTGCTGTAAGCTCCTCTGCAGCATGTGGCATATATTAAGTCTTTGATCTGCAAAAAATCTTCAGTATTAGACAAATGCTTACTAATACCACGTTCCCTCAAGTGCCAGAAGAACGGCAGCGTTTACGTAACAATTTGCTGAGCATTCCCAGCTCCCTTGGTCATGGGTGCTGCCAGGATAACACGCCAAAGCTATGCCTACAGATACTTCACTGAAACATTCCCTGGAGATACAGGGAGAGAAAAAGGACTCTTCTTCCAAAAATGTCTCAAATTAACTCACCTATAGCAGATAGCTCTTGGGGACAAGGTGTGATATGTGAACAATCAGTCTGAGAACCTTCTAAACAAAGCCAGCATCATCTCATGAAAAGCTGGTGATCATTATCCTACAAGGCAATGCCTATAGAAGAAGACAGCCTGCCAATTCCAAACACATGGCTATGATGGAGAGACCACCACACGCTATATCCCAAGTCCAATAACGAACTTTTTGCAATGTTGTTCCACTCGAGGGAGACTCTGCCTTTGAAAACTGCCTGTTTTTTCCAGCTGCAGCCAAACCCAATAATATCTGCATAACCTGCCAGGAGTAGAGGCAGCTGCAGATTCCCAAGGAAATGGGTATGGATAGCCTCCCACAGACACATGATAAGCCAGACTGAATATTAACAAGGCAAGGCTCTGCCTGCTCACATCAATGCCAGGCTCCTGATTCCAAGGCTGTGGAATCAGGTGTACATGGACCAACAATTCTCTGTGAGGATGCCAGAGCCAGATGTCACAGCAGTGACTGGCTTCCAAACTGCTAGAAAAACAGGAAATTTCTCTTTCTTTATCACTTGTTTTTAAATTTTCTAGATTCTCCAAGTGTCATTTTTAAATGGTATCAAAGGCAGTGATGCCTTATTTTTATGAATCAGCTAGTCCACAGGCTGTGCCTTGTCCCAAACCCTACTGGTTACAAAGCCTGATACAAAGTACATCACAAGCAATTCTTTACAAAACATGGATAACAAAGGGATTTTTGGACTAGTCCTGGAGATCAGCCATCTTACTTCCAGTTGTGTCAAACTGCTACGGCAGCACATTTTTAAGGAGCTATTCCTGAGCAGTTGCCAAGAAGACGTTAATAAAGAAAGAGCAGCATCTAGAGAGAGCCTGGCTTTCTTTGGAGCTCTGCAACATTTCCCACTCTCACGTGGATAGGAGATGCTGTCTGGCATCACACCTCCCTTGGACCTGAACAACAGCCACCAGTGAAACAGCAGCACAGTGGCTGCCACGCAGAACAGAGTTCAAAAATCGCTCCCTAATTCTCAGCATTTTCCTTCTTCTTTGGCTTTTCCCTGTTTCCCTTTTTAAAGCAGTGTGGTTTTCAGAGTCTCCTGCAGAGATTGGTGCCGTCCAATCCTCTCTGGGATCCTGCTGGGTCCTGTTTTGGTATCTTAAACATCGTAAGATCACTCATGATCACGCACAGCTCCTCCTGTACCTCCATCGGCATCAACCGCACCACGTGGGCACAAAGCAAGTGCTCCTCATAAGACAGCACAGGAGAAAACTCCTGCTTCTTTGGTGAGCAAAAAAAAAAATCCCACCATTTTCTTTTCCAACACTGCAGTGTTGCTCCCCAAAGACAATTTTACAGCTGGTTTGATGCGCTGCAGTCCCTGAATAAGTGGTGTCATTTCCTTGCATCAGCCACAAGCCATCCTGCCAAACTATAATTCAGTTTATCACTGATCACTTACCTCTTTTAGGTAACGGGCAGGGTACAGGGACATTTTTAAGGACACAGCTATAACAACTCTGGGCTCTCTTTTCCTGAGTTTAAGCTTCCATGCAGTGACAAGAAGAAACTTCCCTCTCTGCGCTTTCCAACCAGCCCTCGGGCTGCAAGAGCCAATTTTCTGCCTATTAAGCTCTTCTCACAAGCAGGGTTTCATCACTGTCTATTTGTCCCGTTCAATCAATCTCCACAGCAGCTCGGACTGCTTCAGCACTTCTGGAAGTCTCCTTCCACGGGGGACAGATCCCACCCACGGAGGGAGGAAGCCACGCGCAGGTGGGCGAGGATTTTCCCTATTTATTCCCTCTGCTTCCGTGGGTGCCAAGCCCTTCGTCCCGCGTCTCTGGCTGCAATGGAGCCCATCTCCGTTGCCAGGCAGTATTTCAAGGACAACTGAACGTCTCTGGCTCTCTGGCACCCACACTTTTTGCTTTCAGCTCTTTTCATTCTGTCCCCTCTGTTTTCCCTGTTGCCAAACACCTTGGCCATGCCAGGCACGGACAGAAATGTGGGTTATTATTCCTCACCATCACTGCAGGGACCAAGTGGTGCACAAGAGGAAAAGACACACATGTTGGGGAGGGTTCTGTAGGCTGGTATTTCTTCCTGACCACCTGCCCTACTTCAAACTCCATGCAGAAGAGAGGAGCCGCAGTATAAATAGCTATTTTCTAGAATCCCAGAATGGTTTGGGTTGAAAGGGACCCTTAAAGAACATCACTGCCTGATTGTTCTCACTGTGAAAAATTTTCCTCTTGGGTCTAATCAGAATCTCTCCAGGAGAAAGGTGTATCCATTACCCCTTGTCTTTTCCATGTGACTCCTTGTAAAAAGGGAGTCTCCACCTACTTTTTCATGTGTGAATTTGGTAGCCTAAATCCATTTGGAGCTCAGGAAGCCACCTTGCCTTGACTAACAGCAGGATGAAGGTGCCAGGCTCCTTTGAGATGCTTTGAAAACAGCTTTTCTATTTTTCCACCACCTTCTGAAAAGCTTCATTCAATGACAAACTGCCCTTTTGGCTCGGAATGTTTAACAGCCACTTATCTAAGAAGCTGCAAAGCCAGCCTGAGAATCCAGACAATGCTTCCATTGACTGGGAGAGGACCAGGACTTGGCCTGACAGAGTGGTTACAAAACCAGTTGGTTTCATGCGTGGATGCTGGTTTTCCTCACGTTTCCCTGCTGCTGCAAAGCAAGCTCCATCAGGTAAGCTCCATCTCTACAGACCTGCCCTTTGGGTGCCTGCATTTATTCCATATTTTACATCCTGAAAAAAATCCTGTTCTCAGCACTTCCCTCGCTTGGCATCCCCGGAAATGCTACAACCATCCTGACAGAACTGTCCCCGCCAGTGAGCAGCGTGGCAAAGTAAAGCTTTGGGCGCATAAATCACTCCTCTGAGGGCATTTTCTTTTTCTCTCCGAGTCAAGACAACTCAGAAAAGGGCTCTTGCAATGGCATTTCGGGAGCAGAAAGACCCTATTGAGACACAGGCACAATAACCAGTTTCTCCCCTGCCTTTAAAAATTAACCACCATTAACTCCGGGCTCGGCACGGCTCCAGGCTGCCAGCAGCACACTCCTTCCAACTGGCTTCCCAGAAACTCCTGAATTCAACTTGTTCTCAAAAGCCTGGTGACATTTGGGCAGCTCCTGCTCTTCACTGGTTTCCCCTTGCAACGGCAAGTGGAGTTCAAGCTTCTGCCTCTTTTTTCCTCTGAGCTTCACAGACTCACCCCCACCTCCCTACACGAGCACTAAACCTCCACAGAGCATGATTATCGTGGAAAAAAAAACTGGATTTGCTGGGGTTTCATCCACACTGGAAGGTGGTTTTACTGCTTTAAGCAAATTTCTGTAAATTCAATCAACCAAACGTAAGTGTAATATATTTCCACTTTTAGGAAAGGAACACGAGCAGGATCTATACTAGTAAAATTGTGTGCAAGAAAAATAAAAGCCCATTATCCAATGGATTTATCCAGGAAAACCAAGCACAGGTTAGCTTTCAGTAAGTGACTGCACTGTAATTAAGATACTCCAGGAAAGGCTACTGCCAAAACTGAGGGAGGAAGAAAGCGAGTTCAAACAAACTCAACTTGTTTTTTCACTGAAAAATGAGAAATCTGGTATCTAGAGACACATTTGGAGACTCCTTATGGAATGCAACATGAGCCACACAGAGAGATACTTTTACCAAAACAACAAAGAGGCTCTAAAGCAGGAGGGAAGCACAAATACACAGAATAAGGAGGCAAAGCCACACTTCACTGCACCATTTAGGAACATCTGGGTCCGACACAAGCTGAGGTCAAAGCAAAAATACCAAACTGAAAGATTCCACTAAAACCTGGAGGATAAGTACAAGGAAAATGAATTATTTAAGACCATTAGCAGCGGGAGCCTGAGAAGCAGTGGGCGACCCGGACCACCTCAAAGTGAGGCGGCCAATTAAGGGGATTAAAAATTGTGCAGAAAAGCAAACCAGCTGCTTTATGTGAAACTCCAGCACACAGGTGGGTGGAAAGGCACTTAGCCTTTTCCAAAGGCTAACGTGGGAGGCAGGTGCCTGCAGAATGAGGAAGAGAAGATGGAGTGAACTCAACAGCAATGAGTGGCCAAGTCCTTTGTGCTCACACCTCACCAGGCCCTGCCCAGTCCTGAGGTTTTTGCCAGGTCTGGGATGTTTTGTACAGCCCGAAACCAAAGAAAACAATAACCAATCCACAAAAACACCAGGAACTGGTACCCAACAGGACACCACCTACCACCTTTCTGCCATTTATTTCTAGACTCCAGGTTCTGGAGGTTTTCATTGCAGTTTCCAAAGGTGTACAAGGTTACCAGGCCTTTATTTTGCTTCCACGACTGAAAACACATGGGATCTGAGCTGCCTCAGCCTGCTGGGACTTAACCCGGACTGGGGTGGCTGTAGTTAAAAACAAAACCATTAGCAGAGTTCTCTGAAGCGCTACTTAAGCAGATTTTTTTTTTCTTTCTTTCTTTTAAGCTCCTAAATGCAACTTTAGCAATTATTGGTTTATGTAATTGCCTAACATTTAATGTTTACAGACACTTTTACAACTAATTTACATGCAGTTCACTAAATGCTTTAGGGTTAATTGGTCTTTTGTCGTGCATTAAGCAGCTTGTTAATTATTAGACATTTGGGAGGAAAACACAAGCAGGAGGTCGGTTTGGGGATGGCTTGGACTGAACCGAATGGCTGGGGGGGATTTTTGCATAAGCACTGACCTTCCTAATGGTCAACCCCCTGTGTAGCCCCAAAGTGGCAGAACATGATGAGTGGTGTCTTTTACAGGGTCATGTCACCTCCTATGTTCTACCTCCGAGGAGGATACAACAGAACTCACCTGCATGTCAGGTGAGGATGAAACCACAGGAAAAGAGAGAGAGAAGATGCAATTCCTTGTGCTTGGCAAGAATAATTTTGTACCGCCTGTGCTTAAAGAGAGCCCCAGGAGATCCAAGTATTCTCTGCCCCGAGGATCCAAAGACATCCATGAGAGGGAAAAATAACCAGTGTGCCTGCCTGGGGCTCTGGGATACCTGCACTTCCATCTAATGACAGAGTGATATCACAACTTAGAACTCAACATTAATAACTTAATTACCAAGCCGGCCCTGCTTGGAGCAGAGGTTTGGACCTGCTGATGGTGCCTTCCAACCTCATTTATTCTATTCCAGATAGCTGATCTCCATTCCAGCCATCCCATCTGCTGCCCAAACCTGAACGCTTTGCCAGGTTTTCAGAGCAACTTGTAGTAATGAAGGGAGACTGGAAACCCCATGCTGGGATTAACGATCTGCTTGGCATCATGGTCTGGAGGACGAGATCAGAAGTGAAAGGAACAAAAACCCAACTCTATATCAGAAGATACTGACTAACAACAAAGGCTGCCTCAGCACCACAAAGACCAGAGGAAAACAGCAAAACAATTCCCAAAGCTGCACTGCTTCGTTTGCATTCAGGGAATCAACCCTGACCAACCCAATATAGAGCCAAAATCTACCTCTGCTCTTTAAATCCCTCCTCAAGCACAAAACTGGCTTCAGCATCTCAGCATCAAAAGCACTGAGCAGCCAACAGCACAGTTGGCCTTAAACATTGTCCAGGACTTAAAAAAAACCCAAACAGTGAAAAAAAAAAATATAAGGGGAACAAATGAGCCAGGTACCAGCAATAATCTTTTAAACAACTTGGGATGGAAAGGGCAAAGCAGAAGTGAGCAGTGTTTTCCAAACCATGTTCCATCAGAACAGCATTTCCTCCAATGTAAATCTCTTTACAAGCACTGATCTCCTTAAGAGTCGTTAAATGCCATCTTTATTTCTTTTTAATTGCTCCCAGTGCATTTTAAATTGCTTTTTGAAAGTATAGTACAAGTATATAAACACGATGTGTTGAAACACAGAACTGTTAAAATACAGGAAATAAATCTGAAAAGGCTGTGGTTTTACTGGTGCTCAAATTTCATTACCCAGAAACGAGGAATGCACTAGTTTTAAAACAAAAAATCCTTGATTATTAAGAATGACTTGGTGTGTGGCAAGTTTCTGCAGATGATTATTATAACTCAGCAAACGGTGCTGTCGCTCTCCTCCTGACCCTGCACACACCCCGGGTTTAAGAACAGCAAGAGGGAAACATCACCCTTCCTCAGCTTTAGTGCCTTCCCAGCACTTCAGCCTCTCATTCATTCCCCCTTCCCTGTTGGGATCAGTGCTCTGGGCTTGGACCACTCTGTTTTGCTGATTCAGCTCAGTGCACAGCCACGAAACCAGTTAGACGGGCAGGAAACCAGTTAGATAGGCAGGAAACCAGTTAGATGGGCAGGAAACCAGTTAGATGGGCACAGTGATATAGGGAAGGTAGAAAGGAGTTGGGGTGCGACAGGAGCCTCGTACAGGAGACGTGCCTCTGACACAAACCTGAAGTTCGGGATAACCCCCCATGGAGCTGCCGAATGTTCCCAGCCCGGCAGCTGGGCTGGGCTCGGGTAATGCCGAGGATACTGAAAGGGCCCTGTCCCGGTGCCAAGCACGCTGCTCCCATGACAAGGGTCGCTTTGTCTCGCATCCCCTCCACCTCCCAGCACATGGGAAACTTCAGAAATTCCCTCGCCGAGGAGAACAACTAAGCTGAGGAACTTGGAATTACAGGCTTTCAAGGTTAGTTTGCTGCCGGAGCCAAGACATATTTCCAGTGCTTCTCAGGACTGAAAACAACCTCCTACTTTTAATGACTTGCCTTTTATCTTTAATAAGGGATTAGGAGCTATTTTTCCAGCTAATACCTTAAAATCCAGATAATCATAAAAGCAATCAGTAATACCCAATATATGTTAATTACTCATTTTCTTCTCCTCTCTGGCTGACCTGCTGTCACTCACAGACATTAATTTGTCTATAATAAGGCTGCAAACCAAAACCAACAAAAGGCTTCAGGTCCTCTGGGGAGTCACAGGTTTAGACTTGGGGGATTAACCACAGATTATACCTGCGACGACAGCGAGGAAAACAACATCACAGCCAAAGAGGTGCTGAACTATCCCACCAGCCGCTCTCCTATGCCTGGACCTGCTCAATTCCCACAGGAGTCAGGCAAAGGACTGATGTAAAATAAGGTAACGCGGCACTGGACAGACCTGACAGCACTAAGGGAAGCCAAAGTCACACTCACCAAAGTTGTTCCCAGTGAAATGTGACCCTAAAATAATTTTAAGTTTTCCATACTGAGCCACACTGGCCTTTCCAAAGAGAATTTACGGGAATAACAGGTGTAGAAGCTTTACATTCAAGATCTGGTGCTGGAATAATGATGCTGATCAGCACATTGCAAAAGATTTAAATGACCAAGGGTTTGGAAAAAACCCTTTTGGTAGAAATTACATCAGTCCCCCTGAAAAAACTTCTGTCAGAGATACCAAACCTGAACTTCCTGTATCCATTGAGGAATAGTACAACCAGCATATCCATCCTCACAGCTATCTGCACAAAAATCAAAGGGAAATGGGAAATCCTTACACTTTGTGACAAAAAGACACCCAGAAACCAGAGATTTGCACCTCTCAACCCAACTACAGGGATACAACAGCAGGCTGAAGGGAATACAGACATTTCAGGGAAACCTCGCTCTAGCATGAACACGAGGCTGAGCTCTGTGGAAAAACAAATAATCTATAAATTTCACACAGGTAGTGTAACCCAGAAACAGCTTTGCTGCTCACAACAGCAGCATCTCTGCCACACGTCACCAGGCAAACCCCTCCCTTCCAGATCCTCACCTGCAGATCCCAGAATGACTGGAAAGCTGAGACTGGAGGAACCCCACTGGACATCATCTGCTCCATCCTGGTGCTGGAAACACGGCCTTCAGTAAAACACTCAGGGCCCCAGCAAGGTGAACCCTGAAATTCCCAACAAAGGGAACTGCACCAGTTCCTGCTGCATTGTTTGCTTTCACAGTGGAGAATATTTTTCTTGTACCCAGATGGAATTTTCCCTGGAGCAGCTCATACTCAATCCCTCTGGTCCCATCACTGTGCACCCTTCTGAGGATCTCTGCATGCTGGGAGATAACGGGCTCCACTTGCTGCTCTCCTGAGGGCACTACGGCTGCACGGACACGGCTGATTCTGTCCAAGTTTCGGGGCTGCCCTTCTCTGTCCAGTCCAAACCTAACTCCATGCTACTGCTCGGTTCATTGCCTTCCTCTTCATATCCCAGCAGTGGGCAGGAAGATCACAATGATGTGGTTGTCCTACGTCCAGTGCAAGATCCATTCAATCCCTGTCCCTTATGCCCAGGCTGGGGGAAGGAGGCATTGAGGCGAGTCCCTAACGCGGATCAGGCCTTTGGATGTGGATCAGGTGGAATTGTTCCCGGTGAAGAGCGAGAGACTTGACAAGTTTCAGCTGTGCAATTCAAAGGCCTTTCTACTGCCCACGACTTTGGAGTAGTTTGGACAAATTTTCGCCTGGGCACTGCCTGGCACACACAGCCAACAGTTCTAATTTCAGCTGTCTGATGTAAAACACAGGTGGGAACTTCTTTCCAGAGATGAGGATCACTAGATCATTTTTTTGTTAAGTTCTTTGAAATATTTTCTCAAGTTTTAAATAGAAATTTATCCCAGCTTTCCTTCCTCCTCCTCCCCACAAGAAATGTGAGCTCAAGGTAGACACCTGGAGAGAAAACTCCAGGCCTAACGATTACATTTTGGCAAAGACCCAAGAGTTCCCTGTCACAAAATGACAAGAAAAGAGTTAAGAAACTGCTTTTGAGTGATATTTAATGCATAGGTGGCTGAGATGTGAGTAATCTATCTCCCAGCTGCTTCAATATTCAGACTGCCTTTGCTACGACTTGATGGTCCTTCTGAATTTATCCTCAACGGCCCTGAAAGTCCAAGTGCACAGTTTCCCTACTCACAGAAGAACTCACAGCTCCTTGGACGCCATGAATTTGGAGAATTCCCAGGATTTCTATGACTTAGGTGGCAATGAAAAAAAAATGCTAGAGCAAGGATGGACGTACCTACTTGGAATTACATCCAGCATTTATGGCTGGATATATATATCCAGTCATATATATATATGGATATATATATACACATATGCCCTCTGCACAGTCATTTCTTCCATTGCCGAGTCCTGAATAGCTCTGCACTGCCCTTAAAGGAGTTTAATCAGCTTGTACCTCAAATCCAAACTCTCTCCATCATACTCCTGCATCTTCTGTGTTTCAAGACCGCAGCATTTGAAATCTCGGCCCCCTTGCAAAATCACCCGCAGAGGTGATTTCCTGCCACCCCAAACCACCTTCCCCCGTAATCTCTGGAGTCAGAGTCACGTAACACTGGGAATCATCTGGTTCTCAGCTCTATTAATAGAGGCTGTGCCTGCAGACAGTGCCTGTGGCCAGGCCAGCACCCTGGTCACGTAACATGGTACGTGTCTCCTCGGTCTGGAGCATGACGTGACCATCCCGATCCTGCCCCGCCAGCACCCGCAGTTTCGATAACTTTTTAATATAATCTAATATTTTAAAATAATTGTAATATTACTGTCAGTTTACATTATTAAATGATGCAGCTCATTAAAGAAATTCAATGTGAGGTGACAAAACGGGAGAGGTTGTTTATTTCTCCAGAGTTCCAAGCTAAAAAGGGGTAGGAAGATGAGATCTGGGGAGAACAGAGAACTCCACTAGCTCATTAGCTCGGGTAATGCTTCCTTTAATTCCTAAAGGGATTTTAACTGGGGAAAAACCCCAAACACCAAGTAGTTGCACCAATGCAAATAAAAGCAGGCTCCCCCTTGGAATGGAATTTCAATTTCCATACTCTCCATCTCCCGGTGGACATAACACCATGATCACCTGAGCTCAGCCATCTGCAGGCAGGCTTTGGACACGAGCAGAGCATTGGTTAGTATGTTCTAAAGCACAAAATTTAGGATGCTGAATACCTGCAGATTCCAACATCAAATTAAACCAGGGATATATAGAGTGCAATTTGACTACTTAAATGGAATTACAGAAGATGTAGGAAAAAAAAGGTTGGTTTTCCAGGTGTTTCTCAACTTTATGGCAATGAAGAAGCCACGGAGCACAGAACAGCTCTTGCATAAACCTGACCCCTCAACCCCAACCCAAGTTCTTCCGCTTGATTTTGAGATGAAGTCAAACCTCTGCCCACAATGTCTCGGATAGGAACAGTTCAACTCACTGGTGTAGATAAAAAAAAAAGCCTTTTCTTCAAAACATACTCATTTTTTATCCCCCAAAGAGACAGGAAATTGTGAGCAATAAACCTCAAGGATTTCTTTTCCAAGATTTGAAAGCTGTCCTCCAGTGGAGATTCCCATTTTAAGCACATGCTTTGCATAACTGAAAGAAAATACTTGACCTTGATAGGAAGCAAAATATTTCTTGCAAAACATTTACTCTTCCTTTTGCTGTGTAAAATCCATCTGTTCTTCCCAAGCGAAGGACATCAAACCCACATTCCTCAGAAAAATGTCACACCAGATTTAATTGGAGGAGGATGTTTTTACAACAAGTTCAGCACTGACCTTATGTTTCTGAAGCCGTGGGCTTCTAAGAAAAGAGCATCTTCCCTTCTGTACCACGTGCTGCCTTGGATATGAGGGCTCTTACAGAGCCAGGAGGATGTTCTTCACAGAACCACCACTTTCACATCAAGGATATGTGACAGAGCACCAAATACTGCCTAGTGCTGTCCCACACCCCTACAAAGGCCTCAAGCTCTCTAAGAATTTGTACCCAGGGCCTCTCCCCGTACAACCTGAAGCTACAGCGGGAGCAGCGTCCACAGAATCAAGGAATGGTTTGGGTTGGAAGGGACCTTAAAGACCATCTCATTCCATCTGTATAAAGCTGACCAGGCAAAAACCTTCTGCCTTTCCATTTCTCAGGAGCACAGAGTTCAAACACTTACCAAAAACCCAGAGTGTCACCGCGGCTTCCAGACACCTCAGACAAGCACAGGCAGCAAGTGAATCGGCTCACAATAAACACCATGTGCCTGACCCACACAGAGCTATAGGATGTAAAATTCCAGCAGATAACCAGAGGCTGCACACGCCTGGATTGCAGGCTTAGACAGTCACCACTTCCACAGCTCTCCCCTGGCAACCTCTTTTCCAGATGGAACCTCAGAGGAAATCCACACCCTCATTTCCAAAACGTGCTAAGGCCAGCAGCTGCAACCAAAAAGATCAACTTCCCAAGTCTCCAAATTTCAAAGGAACACCAGAGTAAATACTGCACCTCTCTGTTTTAAGAAAACGGGTGAAAAGAAGTAAAAACACCACTTCTGGTCAGTCTCAGCCTCACAATCCCAAAGTTGTTGTAAAATAATCGTTCCCAAGGGTTTGAAAATAAAGAGCCACTATCAGCATGTATCACTGGAAGCACCCCACTGCATTCCTGCGATCCAAAACCACACAACCCCTCTTCCAGCCAGAAACCTTCTCTGTAGCTCCTTACCACTGCATATTAATATTATTTCACCTTCTGATGGTTCTCTCTATTTTCAAAGGCTTCCAAAGCAGCCACATTCCCTTTCGACAACAGGAATTAACAGGTTCTTCCCCAAAGCATCACACCTTCCCCTTCTCTGCCCTGCTCGCACCTGTCCCAAATTCCTTGGCAAAAAATGGCTATAAACATGGGAACTTTAATCAACAGGGGTTTTTAGCCATCAAACGTGTGCAATAACCACTGTGGAGGGATGAAGCAAATGCCCCAGCACTCTTCCCTTTTTAGAAAAGCACATAATTATGTTAACAAACAACAGAAGTATGAGATTAGTCACAGCACTGCAGCGAAAAGAGTCAAGTCACCAACCTTGGATTAGCTGGAGATGTAATGAAGGCGTGCTAAATATTCTCACAACCCCAAAATAACACTCAAATGCACTTGAGGGTTATCTACGGTCCTCCAAAGCAATTGGAGTTAGCCACGGAGAGAGAATTAAGTTGCCTAAAGGAAGGTCTGCAGGTTTAGGAAATCTAAGGAATGGATCCACCAGAAATTTTTTTTACTGCAAACAATCTATCTCCTCTTCTCCAGAAGGCCAAAGAAAAGCCCCTTACGTCGTTCACAGGTATTATATCCACTTTTTGGAAAAATAAAGGGGAAGAAAACACACCCCCAGCTTCCCAGACGCTGCCAAGTTTCAGTTACAAGCCTACAGCTCCAACTGCTGTGAAATATGGGATGTCCTGAAAGCCAACCCTCTCCACGGCTGGTACCAGCTGCGAGCTGTGATAGCACACAAGTCATCCACAGGACTTGGCTTCTCCATAAGGAATCCAGGAGGATAGGGTTTGCTAAAACCTGTTTTGCTCCAGTGATCAGGGAAGGACATAAGGCAGAAGCTGGGGAACAAGACCTTCATCCACAAACCTCGCCCAGCTGCTGACTTTTCCAGCTTTTTAATACTGAACCCTCCAATACTTAAGAAGCACCGTAAGCATAGAAAACACTGTATTCCTCAGGCGCAGGCTTTGGACAAAAATCCACGTGTGTTACCACTCTCACACGGAAAAATCAGGGTATCTTGAGACTGGAAATGAAACCTGAATGCAAAGGAAATATTTGCCAGAGCAGGATGGACACAGCTGTCCAAGGCAGCTCCAGCCAGAGGGGCGAGCAGGGTGCTGTGACCACCACTGCCAGCTCTTGCCGGACATTTTCCATGTAGGATAAGTCAGCACCCGATCTCCCACAACAGGTGGGAAGAAGCCTGGCTCACTTGTGACTCAAGGGGAAGGTCAGCAACTGCATCACTGCTTCCAAGGGGAACTCCAAGGGGAGCTGCTCATCACCCTAACTGACTTGAGAAAGATCCCAGCCCAGGGGAATGATCCTTTTTTACAAGCCCTTTTTCACAACAACAGGGAGAAACTATGAAAACATCTGGCAATCCATTTAGTGACAGCTGGATAAAAAGCATTGGGAAAATGGGAACGCTCCTCCTAAGCACTGCTGGGGGAAGAAAGCCCTTTCACAGTGCTCCACTTCCAAAGGGAGAGCAGGACAAACTGTGCAGAGACTGTGGCAGCTTTTCCATGAAGACAGCCATGCTCACCCTCCCGGGACCAGTTTACAGAAAGCCCCGATGAGGGAGGAAGGCTCCCAGCAGAGCCACACTTCGGGAAAGCCGCACAACTCCCAGGCCAGCCGGGGCGGTGGGCAGGGATCTGCCAAGTCCAACCCTGATCCCATCTGTGCTCTGCTTCTCCCACTTGTGACCAAGGGAATTCTTTGGTTCCAAAAGCCTGTGGTCCTGAGAAAGTGAGCTAATGAAAGGGGAAAGGACAGGGAGAATCGACACCAGGAACAGTCATGCCAGCGTGGCAGAGCGGCCAAACACGCTCCCCGAAATCTCGCCTGCTCCCAGGTTTCCCCACGTAGCCAGAGCAGCTCCAGCCCGGGTAACTATTTATATCAGCAATCCACCCGGCACTTCAGCAGATGCTCAGCTTTAAATATGGCTTTAAATCTTCTTGAAAGCAGCCAGGCTAAATATATGCTCTGGGTTAAATTTGTTCCTGGTGCTGCCCTGGATCGGGGCTCTCGTTCTGCCCGCCCTGTTCCTATAGGTGCTGCCACAAGGTGTCCTGGCAGCCTGTCCTCGTCCCACCGCAGTCCCTCCCCTCACTACAGCAAAGCAGGACCAAACCCTCAGAGGAGGTGATGCTGGAACGTCCAACAATCAAAAATTGCTTGCATGCAACCCCAAATGTGGTTTTGTCTGCAGCTGGAAGCTTCTTATTTATTGCCAAAGCCCTAAAGGAACCCACAAGACAAAGAGCAATCTCATTCCAAAGGCAAACAATTCGTTACAAAATGCTGCCTGTTTTGCATATACACGCATTTGTATTTTAAGTAGACAAGGTAAAGGATTTGGAAATCTTCCCTTTTCACCACTGACACAGCTGGAATAAAAACCAGACTGAGCTCAGCAGAAAGCCCCCAGCACTGTTTTTCTGGGGCAGATCCCAAGGCACGCTGCCCATCCCATGACCTTTAGCAGTTCCCTGTTCCCCCCTCCCTCACCCACACATGACATGCATCACTGGGAGCTGCAGGATGCTGCAAAACCCTCGGGCCAGGCCAAAGGAAAGTCTAAATGACTCCAGGATTACTCTAAATTAGGAGTTTAGAGTGTGGGCTTGATATCTGAACTCTACAGCTGACAAAATTTAACTGGGAAAACCCCACGTGAATAATGGAAATCAGCATATTCCATGGTTCCAGAGCTGTTTCTTTTGCCTCCAACCAGCAAATGGGATTCTACAGGCCGTGACAGTCGTTTATCTGAACCAGTCCATCACCAAATAATCCCCATTTCTTGCAGCAGACACGGAACAACTGCTCCGGATGGCACTACTTTCCTGCCGCTAGGAATGCGGAGTATGTTTCAAGCCCGGCTTTAATGCAAAGCCTAGACTAATCCCCCTGGAGAGCTTTAGCTGGCATTTGCCAAAGGAGCAATTGTTGCCACTAAATACATTTATACTGTTTGATGGTGAGCAGCTTCTTTCTGCAGCGTGAGCTCCCATTCCCACGATGAAACGCACGCTGGAATGAAATCACTTGACTGTATTTCTTCTTTTGCTACAGACTCATCCTTCTGAAGTTTCCCATCCTGGGCAATTTACCTCGCAACACGCCGGGACAAGAAAACCATGATATACAAAGTAAGCAGAAAAGTCCCACACAGATAAAGGGAAACCCAAATAAGAGCAAGGCCAACAAAACGGGGTCAGGCATGTTCTCTAGGAATACCCAAAGCGCAAGGCAGAGTCTGTGCTCAGCTGAGTCAGCGCTCTGCCTGGGAGCAAGGAGCAGGCAGCACCTTCTCCTCAGCGTCTGGAGCCTGACGGGTTTGCAAGGTGCCCCAGAAAGCTCTGAGAGGCCCAAGGACCAAACACCACACACTGAAATCCTCCCACATCCACGAAACTCTTTTCTGGCCTCGAAGCTTCCATTGCCTTTGTGGACTTGAAACCACGCAGTTCTGGGTGACTTCTGTCAGTGCCTCTCCTTGTCAGGAACCGATCCGTGCTACCCACCTAAGTGCCCCCAAACAGATCCCAAAACTTTGTGGAGCCATCGCTTGCCATCTCTCCAGTTTGTTCTTTTCACACAGCCTGTTCCACAGGCACCACGGAGTGTCTGACTGTGGGATACAACTGCTCCGACAGGGCATGCTTATCACCCTCTTACTGGGACAGAGCTCTCAGGCAGGGAATTCACAGGGTGAATTCAAATCTCACTCACCTAGACCACAGCCCATAGAATACCTTCATTTAGCTTCTCCCAGCCCGTGTGACACCCACCTCTGCCCAGATGTGGTGCCAGACACTTGCTAAGTGCCTTGATATCTAAATCTTGTGGTTTCAGAACAGCTTTTCTGCCCTCTCTGCACCAAGCACACCACGTTTCACCGCCTCCAGCCAGCTCTTCCCGACTGCTCTTCAGTGCATGTCCTTTTTTCCTGACTGATGACTCACATCATAAGAGCTCTTTATCTGCTTCAAAGACACCACCACCACTACCCCAAAGCCACAATACCACCAGTGCTCTGCAGCCAAGGACCGCGCTGTCGCCACAGCACTGCCAACTGCTGTTCTTACTTCCTGATCCATTATCAGCATCATCCACCCCACCACCCTCAGGCTTCCCAGCTCCCACAGGGCCAGGCACTCCAAGCAGACTCCTACGGTGATGAGTGGCTCTCTGGTGGATCACAGTGGAGCTGGGTTATCAGTGAGAGCCTGAAGGCCAAGCTCGTCAGTCCCAGCGTTACGGAACTGCCCTCGGAGCAGGAATACACCAGAGGGTAACTGCTGGAGGTCTCCACAGAGCAGGATGCCCAGAGCACCTCTCCTCTCATGCCCAGCCGTGTCATTCACAGGGTTTTCTACCCCCACAGCTCAGGGCCCAACCAAACAGCCCTGTTACATCGGATGAACTCAGTTCCCATTACTATATTTAAATATTTAGGTCTCCAGTTGGAAACAAGGCTTGAACACACCCCAATACCACATTCAGGATGGGACTAGTCCATTCCTAGGTTTCCTCACACAGAGCAGGAAAGGCTCTGCTGATTTATGCATATTTCTATTTCCATTTAACTGCTGAGGTTTACAGTGCCCTTCCAGGGAATATCCAAGCTGTAAGGAAAAGGCACCTAAAAAAGGGCTCTGCCTTTTTAGAGACATAAATCTGGCCGGGCAAATTCAAACACATCTATCCAGAACCACCCACATTTTTGTTAACATCTGCTTTCCTCTTCAGCTTGCAGATGACCAAGCTCTTCCCTACACATAATTTTGATGTACTTAATATCATTATTTTAAAGTTCACCCAGTGGGTAAGAAATCAGCAAATAAATCCAAGCAAAGACTCTCCCCTGCTTGAACAGATGTCGGATCAGGATTCAAAGCTGAGCAGAACAGCCCACAGCTCTCAAGGATTTCTTTTCAGATATCAAACAGATTTATTCTACCAAATATACCATTTTTCTGGGAAATGGCTGATGCTGAAAAAGTGGAAAGGAAATAATTTGCAATGATCAGTGTCCTAGAGCTGAGGCCTTCTCTGCCCTACCTTGTTTATTCTTCAGGTTTATGACAAGCAAATCTCAATTTCCATTTCCTTTGGTGGCAGCTCTTTGACTGCCAGTCCTTCAGGTCACAGCTAAAAGAGTCAATTTTGGCCTAACACAAAGTCAGAGAGACAAACGGCAGAAGACATAAAAGAAAGGCAGCTCTTGCCTCTCATTAACTTGTTATTTCTTCAAGGCATGAACACGTTCATGACACGGCATCTGCTCCAAACTTCAAAGCAAGATCACCATTCCCAAAATAACCCCAGCAGAAAGAGAAATCCCGGAGTGGGTCCCTGGACACGACCCACAGCTGCAGAAGGCTAAGCCTGAACACAAGTCTTGCCTCAAGAGCATTTGTAAGGGCATACTGAGGCTTGGTTTTCGTGAACCATGACAGATATGTATTTATTTCAGGGTTCCCAGTTACACAAAGCCCACACTGGAGCCATGTCCGCAGGGATGCAGAGAGAGCCCGTTGCTATCAGCTGGGTATTCTGGATGGAATTGATTGATTTCTCTTTTACTTTTTTAAACACTCCCATTTGGTCATTCCAGCCTGCTGGCACTCCAGTAAAGCAGGTTTTTGGCCTCGAGATCTCTGGTTCACCCTCCACATGCTTCCTAATCATCTAATTCCCTACCAGCTTCCCTGTGCAATCAAAATTATCTGCATTATCGTTGTGCCAGCTCGATCTGGAGGACAAGATGAATGTGGGGTGCCAAGAGAAGAAGGGAAAGGCCCGGGAAGGCCTGATATGAGGGAGTTCTGCAGACATCCCTACACCACTCTCCACGACTCTGCTAAAACGTCAATGGATCGCACTCATTAGATCAGCAGCATCTGCTGCCATCCCAGAGCCACCATCTGTGCACTCATTTCCCAAACCCACAATCCCAACTGGAGGAGGTTAGTAGGTCACGAGCATAATTCTCTGCCCCTCCTGGGATGAGAGGAGAGTCGGCTCCAAGCCGCAGGAAGCACCGAGAGCCCCTCTGCCACCCGTCCTGACACTCTTAACACCTCTCCTGCCCCTCCCAAAAGTGGCCAAGTGCCCCTTTCCAGGGCAAATGCCAGAAGTGACAGGCAAACCTACCCCAGCTTTGCTGATTTTAAGAGTGTGGAATTAAAAAAAGGACAAGAGCCTCAAGAACAACCAGACCAAGGATCAACATTTGAAACGGTCCCGACAGGAGGAGTTCAGTGAGATTCACAGGAGCCAACTGAGAACACAAAGTAGGGCTCAGGGAAGAAAATCCAGGTGTTGGTTATACTGACACTAGATAATGAACTCTTGTTGGGGATGGCTCGTTCCCACGCTGTCCAACAGATTTGCACGGAGTTTAATCCAAAAAGGGCAGCTCTGCAGTGCCAAACATCACCTCCCCAAGTCAGCTAGAAAAACAGCTCCGGCTTCAAATCAAAATGCTTCTAAACGAGATTTTTTTTTCCCCACATGGTAAATTCCTTAGACTTTTCTGTCCCTTAGCAGTTTCACGTGAACACAGGGAACAGAATTAAGCAAAGAATTAAGGTGGCTTAGGTAATTATAGCGGCACATGCTATCAGTTCAAGACAGAAGATTAGCACAGCGAGCTCCCAGTTAAAGGGTCTTCCCCATATTGGGAAAGGAACTGGCCTCTTTTTTGCTCTGGCTATCTAAAACATGAACAGCCTACCACGTCAAAGTGGCAACACAGACCCCATAAAAACTTCCAAGAGGTGCTTTTGCTGGTACTTAAACACTGAAGAAGTTTCAAGCTGAAGAACCACTTGCAATCCACCAAGTAGACAGTTGCACACCTCGTGGCTTTAAACTCCACATAAAGGTTATACCGAATTATTTTCTTTGACAATTACATGACTAATTGTGTCGCCTTGGGCCAGGGGAGATTTCTAAGAAAATTGCCTGGTCAGGAAAAAAGCAGCAAAGACCATTCTTAAATAAGAAAGGCTTAGTGGTAGAGCTGCAAGCAAAGATGCAGTTAATCAAGGCAGAAGTCACCAGTAAATGAAAATGCTCAGTGTCATTCACATCTTCCCCAAAACCAAGGGATTTTGAGACTGATCATCTCTGCAGGTTATTTTTTCTGTTCTGCCCAGATCCCATTTGTCAAATAATTCTTGTTATTTTATCTCAAACTTTGCCACCACTAACTCAATATTAATCAACGGCATTTTGACCCCCCTCCCAAGGGGAAGTTACAGCCAGAGAAGAATCTTAACTTTCACTCAATCAAAACCTATTTGTATCAGCTCCTCAAACTGAAGGGAAAACTGAGGTGTGGCCCAAGGGTGACAGCATTTGGGTGTCAGAGCCAAAAGGGCAGCAAGAAGTGTTTGTACATCTTACTCAAATTAATTTTTTTACTTCAGGGTCATGGATTTTGATCACTTCAAGTAAACAACGAAAGAGAAATTGCTCAACAGCCCTGCTGTCTATATTGGTGTTACTGCCATGGCAACTGCTGTGGTTGGTTTTCCAGGATGAAAACAGTGGAAGCAGGTTTTAAAAGCTCCCTGAAGAGCTGACACTGTCCCTTTAAACGCACTGCCCCAGGAATAATCCTCACCAAAAGCCCATTATCATTTCTCGATGGAGTTCATTCCCTCTTCCTCCCCCAGTGGCTGCTCCTGCCAGACACATCCAGCCATTTCTGAACACAGAATTCAGATCTGAACAATTTCATCCTGGTCTCTCCACAGGTGGAAAATTCCCTCCTGTACATTCACAACATTCCAGGCCCAGGTGTTTGTGAACAGCTTCACAGCATGCCCTTCAGCACCAGTCTGACAGCATCACAACCCAAGGAACACTGAAATCCTAGAAATACAAGGCACTTTCTAAACCCTACAGGAACACCAGCCAGCCCTCCTGAAGCACCCACAGCCCCACCACAGCTGAAGGGGACTGACATGAACACCCAGTGACACGACCGCTACTGGAAACACAACACACCAGGAATGGATCAGGCTGCAGTACGGAATTTCAGCCCACACTGCTGATTTCTGTTGAGGAACCACACATAGTGGCAAAGATAGGACTGGGTTGGTTTGTGTGGCTGAAGAGCCCTTTCCTAAGGACACTCTGGTGGCACTTCAGAGGCTGGGGAACGACCAGGGAGGACAGAGATGTGGGAAGCGCTGCTGCATTTGGGTGAGATTTATTTTCACTCGTATGAGGTCCCTGACAGAATTGCCCCTTTGAAGACTTTCAGCACCAGCTCCCAGGACTTGCCAGAGGGCAGCTGGTGGCAGGCAGAAGGGCAGACACCACACGCTACCTCTGAGCATGTCCATGTGCTTCCTACGGGTACTCCAGCCATGCCCATATTTTATCCGTCAGTCCTAAAGTGCACTTAACTTATCCAGGGACAAATGTTTCTTTCCTCCAACCCTCACTCTCAAAAACAACTTCAGAAATGACCCCAAAGGGGAAAAAATCCCAACTCTCACAACTTTTCTGGGCAGAGAAGAGGATGAATCCCCTGCACCGGAGGCACTAGGCATCTGCCTCAACAACCAGATCACTTGCTGCTATTGTGTGTGGGAGACTCAGGACACATCTAAGAAGGGAGAAAGACTTTATCTCTACCTTTTAGCATACTCATCCAAAATGTGGACTGTGCAAGGGAATAAAAAAAATCCAAGGGAATAAAAAAAATCCAAACCTGAGTTCCTTTCCCAGCCGTCACAAGCATGGAACGAAAGGTCCGTGCTGTACACCCTGCATTTACCCAAAGAAGGTGTATGTTCAGTGCAAGAGAAGTGTAAACAGTTTTAAACAATCCCAAGAGATCCCTGATGGGATCAGTACATGCACAAGTCAAGGTGAAAAAGAAAAAAAAACAGGAGTTCAGGTAAGGGGTGTTGCAAAGACAGCAGTTTTTTTAATTAGCTGTCTGAGCAAAGCCCTGCACTCTCGCCAAGAAGAAAAGGAAAGTCTTTGCTTGGGGCGACAGGTCACACCTAGGCCCAACCTCATAACACCACATGCCTTCACCCCACCCAAGGGCCTCACTGGGAGCTGTGGGGCTTTGCAGTGAGCCACAGGAACAAGAGAAATGCCATGCAGATCCTCTCTTGAAATGAGAGCTGGAGTAAGTAACGGTGGAAGGAAGCCAGCTTTAGCTGCTGCTGAGGTACCTCTCTCCCACACGTGTCTCTTCCCTGTCACTCCCACACCTCAAGCAGTCCTTCTAATTGCCATCAACAGCATCTTCATGGCTTTACACTGACATAGGGCAGGGTTAGATCAGATATTAGGGAGAAATCCTTTCCTGTGAGGGCAGCAAAGCCCTGGCACAGGTTGCCCAGAGAAGCTGTGGCTGCCCCATCCCTGGAAGTGTCCAGAGCCAGGTTGGATGGGGCTTGGAGAAACCTGGGCTAGTGGAAGGTGACCCTGCCCATGGCAGGGGATTGGAATGAGGTGATCTTGAAGGTCTCTTCCAACCAGGTCCCTGCCCACCTAAGCACGGCCAGGCCATATCCCAGGCTGACATCCAGACCCAGCAACAGCCATCTCTCCTGGCATTACGCAACCCTTCCCTGGCAGGGTGGGAGCCGATGGAGGGCTGTGTCCGCAGGCAGGGCTCACCTCCTCACCTGCATCCTTCCCACAGCCTGCCTGCCCCAAGCACCTTCCCATGCCCTTTCCCATGGACACAGCCAGCTGCACCCCGACAGCCTCTGCGACGGGCCCCCAGCTATGCACGTTTGCAAACGAAGCAGTAATTAGTTCTGTGTTAAATTAATTTACCTCTGCAACTGCGCTATGTGGGACCTAAACACGCTCCCTGCAGCACTGGAAGGGCAGAAAAAGGCCTGCTTCAGCTGACCCCGCCACCCAGGACCAATCCACGAGCCTGCCATCTAGTTCTTGAAGACCAAAACACCAAAACTCCCGTAAATTTATGGCAAAGTTTCCCTGACCTCCTTCCCTATGTAAATGCCGATAAAAAAATCCTAAACTCTTTGGCCATCCTGCCTGGTACGTCTCATCTACAGCTGTTGCTCTCACTGTGGTGAACTGAAGCTAAAAGCTTCTGGAAAATCAGGAAAGAAACTGGATGGCTGAAAAATCCAGTAACACCAATAGGAAAACTCTTGGCACAGCCCTGCCTGTGCTGCATCTGCTCTGCTAAGTAGGTTCATTTATTTCCATCCTGTAGCTGTCTCCTGGTATTTATAGCTGCTGCCTTAATGAACTTTCGAGGTAGATACCAAGCCTGAGCCTTCCTAAATTGATGTTTAAATATCCTTGTTCAATTAATTCGATCTTTTTATGAACGGACAGTTCCACAGTCAGACTGGCAACTTCCACTCCTCACTGGAAATCACAGAATCACAGAATGGCCTAGGTTGGAAGGGACATTAAAGATCACCCAGTTCCATCCCCCTGCCATGGGCAGGGACACCTTCCACTAGCCCAGGTTGCTCCAAGCCCCATCCAAACTGGCCTTGGACACTTACAGGGATGGGATATCCACCACTTCCTTGGGCAACCTATCAGCTGGGACGTTCCCACAGTAACTTTTTCCTGCAAGGCAGGCACTCTGAGCTGGGAAGTAGTACTACCCATTTACTTGCCTCCAGGGAAAATCTGATCCATCCAGCCCAAACCTCACCTGCATCAGGACAGGCTCCACCCAAAAGGGCAGCACAAGCCTCAAACAGCTTCTTACTGAAATGACTCCACTGAAAACGTGCAAATGCTCCTCCAAACCCAGACCTGAGGGATTAAGAGTGGTTTTTCACTAAAACCCTCAAAAACTACTGCTGGTGGGTGGAAGAAGAATTCTCTGAGCCAACTGAAAACCTTTACAAACCTTTCATGGGACAACATATCGTCCCTCCCCTCTCTCTTTCTATATGGGTCCTCTTATCTCTCCTTTTAGGGATTCCAAAATTTAGATTCTGCAGTTATATTTATCCGCCTGGCAACATTTTGACTCCTGACAAAAATCAGGTTATACACTCTTCAGGGATGCAAGCACTGAGAGAATTCTATTCCTTGGCAGCAACAATTTGTCAGACGCACAAAGTCAGTAAAAGTACTGCAGCCCCTGGGTTTGGGCCAGGGAGGTGAGCCAAACTGACCTGGAGGGCAACCACACAAGGAGAAGAAACCCCTTCCTAGATCAAGCAGAGATGCACTTCCTCACAGGAAAATCTCTGCACGTCTGCAGTAAAGAATGAGGAAGAGAGAAGTGGACTCGGAGAAACCTCTGTCTGCCTTCCTTGTTCCTCCCTTGTCTCATCCCTTGCAAGCAGCAGCAACCTACACCATCCTTTCTGCTGAGGTAAGCACTGGCCAACCCCATGAGGCAGCGCCAGGCAGGACAACCACTGCTAAAAGGTGTTTCCTCCTTGCTGGCCCTAAGTGGAAACCAGGGCCAGACTGGTTAAAGGAGGTGCTGGGATGTTTCACCTGGAAGAGGGATTTGTCATCGTCTGCAGCGTCAGCAGTCCTGCCTGAGAACCAGGGTGTGAACGCCGAAGTTCTGTGAGCGCAGAGACAGCCCCTGCAGGCCTGGAATGTCCTGAAAGGGTTCTGAGGAGGGAACATCGCCTTCCCGCCTCCTCCTCGGTCTATCACAGCACCCCTGTCTGGATTTGTGCTTCCCAAGCAATAATTTCCTTAGGATAAAACAGATCTGTACACGTTCGATCTCCGGATGGGAGAGCTGAAGGTTGTCTATAAACTACTGAAGTTTGGCTTGTTTGACTGAACTGGCCACAGATTAAAAATAAATGACTGACGTTTCCACACTGCACCAATTCCCAAATAGAGAAGTGCAGCGTGACCAGTTTGGAACCAGGACAAAACTTTTCTAGGGAAGGTTTGCATTTCTGGACCTGTTTATTCTCTTCCCAGTATCCACAGACATGTCCCATCGGGTTCGGTTGTTGTGGGATGAGCAGCTTGACCTGGTGAGTCAGATCCAGGTTTGGTGCAGTTTTCACCAAAGAACCTGACAAATCAGGTAGGATATCATGGTCCTTAGGGACAGACTATGAAATCCAAGCACCAACAACTGCATCAACAGCGCCTTCATTCCTGCTCTGCTAAACTACACAGCTCCTATACATATTTCAGCTTCTGATACCCCATGCTCTCTACTGACAGCTGCCTCAGATTTACGAAATACAGTTCACTCCACCTTTCTTCCAACTCAAAGTTGCTGCTCAGTATTTCCCAGCTCTTTGTTTCTAATTTCCCTCTGGAAATTCAATTTGAGCCACCTACCCCTCAATCAATGCCTGTTATGGGATGAAGATTTAAAACCCGGGGTTCTAACTGGGATTTCTTGCCAGGATTGCCAGTACTGGACACCTGGTAGGTGCTCACTGGAGAGAACTGGGCTTCCCTTGGACTCTCTTGTGTGATACAGCAGGAGGACAGAGAAGAAAGGCTTCTGAGCAAGTGAAAAAAAAAGGGTAGGAAACACACAGTTCATGTTAGCTCTGAAGACAAGAGATTCAGAAGAGAAAAAAACCCGGGGATATGAGGCAAGATGTAATTCAACACAGTAATCTGAACTACCTCTCTCCTTTACAGAGCTCTGAACTAACTGAGCCAGCTTGTAAAAAGATCTGGCCACCAGCGAG
>NW_016690463.1:73404-147099 GCF_001604755.1 Lepidothrix coronata
GAGAAATAGCAAGTCCCTGCAAGGACCTGGAAAAGTATCCGGATATGTGAGATGGGGAACAACAGAGAAAAGGTCCCAGTGATGGGATATGAACGCTGTTACGTGGGACACCTGGAATATTGAGTGCTGTTTATGTGATCACATTCCAAAAATCTGCACTGCAAAGAGGTCAGAGGGGAAAAGACGATAGGAAAATTCCCAGATGGACGGAGCTGGACAGACTGCACATTTTTACATGCAGATATAAATGTAGATGAGAACACACTAAGGCATAGAAACAACAGAGACAAAAAACACCATCAACTCTTCTTCAAATGACACAGAAACAATGATGGACAAAACGAATGGCAGAACATGAAAACTTGATGGAAAAATGGGCTTTCCACCATGGGCACAATTAGCCTGTGGAAGCAAATCCCCTAGGGTATGATACACTCAGAAACCAAATAGGAATTGCTACAGGCAGGGTCACCTGCACGCCAAAGAACAACAGAGACGTAAATATAAAAATTAAACTTAAAATATACGAATTCATGAAGCCAGGACATTATGTCTTTTGGTGTAAAACCAACTCCTGGTTTCTGAGTGCTGACAAGAGAACTTTCTCGGGACAACCAGGGAACTAGAGCTAGGAAGAGCAAACAGATTCTAGGACTTGCCTTCCTTTCCAGGTGCTGCTCTCTGAAAAGAGTAACGGTGCATGCAAACCAGACCTCACCTGCCTATCAAAATTCAGATATTCAACCCCTACAGAGACTCAAACATACAGCAATGTTACATTTCATTCTTCTTTTTGTCTGCACAACTTTAAACTGGTTAATTACTGTTGGAAAAAAGTTATTAGCACCACAAGTCAGTGACACACGAAGCCAAAAGCAAGAGGTGCTGGAATTCCAGAGCGGGCGCATGCCCCAGAGCCAGGGCAGAAGCTGCAATAGATCTGCCCAGGCACCTACTCAGTTTTTGCCCTTGCCTGCTATCTTTTTACACACAGAGTCAAATTGCTTTTAAACAGTTGGCCTGTTCCTGGCTGGCATTCGCTCAGGAGCCAACTCAGGTGATACAGAGGGATGAAATGTCTGCTCCAGCCTGTGCCTTTTCCAAGCCACAGCAACCATTCCACAGCAACTGGCTAAGACTTCTCCAACAGTGCAACATGAGATGACTGCTTTCATGGATCAAGTTTCCTCCTCCACTAGCAGATCCCCGGACAACAGACCATTGTAGTGAGTGACAACTGAAACAGGACTTACTGAGTGGTTTTAGGATGCTGCTGCTCGTCTCATCAGCATTTTCTACGTCTGATTTGTCCGAGTAGTTCTCCGAGATTTTCTCCTTTTCTTTCTTTTCTTTGTGCCCAGGTCTTCTCCTGTGACGCCTCCTCCTCCTGTAGCTCTTCGGCACGTGGACCCCGATGTAAATCGTGTGGTGCCCTGGGGAACACAAGCACACAAGTATTAATGCCAGCCCAGGGCAGTTTGGGCATCACTGGCCAGCACAGTTCACACTGCCTTTCATAGAATCCCAGACTGATTTGAGTGGGAAGGGACCTTAAAGCCCATCCAGTCCCACCCCCTGCCATAGGCCGGGACACCTCCCACTATCCCAGGTTGCTCCAAGCCCTGTCCAACCTGGCCTTGGACACTTCCAGGGATGAGGCAGACACAGCTTCTCTGGGCAACCTGTGCCAGGGCCTCACCACCCTCACAGGGAAAAGTTTCTTCCGTATATCTAACCTAAATTTCCTCTCTTTCGGTTTGAACCCATTGCTCCTTGTTCTATTCCTGTTTCACTCCAACAGGCAAGTGAACTATCCTTCTATGCTGGCCTAGCATTAATTAGTCCTGTTTTTCTTGCCTTCCAACGTGAGCTTGGACCTCTGTAGCTTCCATTTGGAAAAGTATTTTTTGTACCTTCATTTCTGAGAGCATAAGCCAGTGCAGACTCTCTGGTAATTTTTGTCCTTGTGACTCGTTTAAATATAAAACAGAAGGCCATCATACTCATTTTGTAATATTGACTAGAGTGCTCTTCAAACACATTCTACACTAATTTTTCCATTTGATTTGCCAAATACATCAGCTGGACTTAACAACTACCTTGTGCCAACTGATTCAGCTTAATTGAAGAGCTTAGGCCAACAAAATCTACATCACTTGACTGTGCAGCCTATTGTATAAGAAGTGTCAAAGTACCATTAGGTACCTTTATACAGGTGCCATTATAGAGGTACCATGTTCTAAGTACCATTAGGGTGTTGTTATAACACAGCAGAGGAGGAAGGACTACTCACAGAAGTTCCTGTCAATTCCTAAGTACTCCTCACTTTCCAAAACAAAAATTAACTAGTAAGGCAGTGAGTGCCAAATTTCATATGCTGCACGTAAACCCCGAGCATGCCTTTCCCCTCGCACTGAGACTCTCATTTCAAACCAAAGCACTGCAGCTACATTTGCCAATTGTTATCTTGATGAGTTTGATAAAAATGTTTTATTTTCTGGGCTTTCTGCACTCCTGCCCCATCCAACCTGGCCTTGGAAACTTCCAGGGATAGAAGAAACAGAAGTGCAGGGCTGAGCGGGGTTCAAACTCAGGCAGCAGAACAGTGACAGGAGAACAGTCCTGTGTGTGCTGCCTCCAGCCTGGCATGCTGGCACTGCCACCTCCGAGGAATGGGATCACACCACAGAGGGAACAGGCAGAGCCACAGAGGCATCTGCAGCAAGACCTTCGGATCGACACCTGAAGATCCGATTTAGCTCTTGCGTGCCAAAGGAAACCCAGAAAGCTCTTCCAGCAACTGGAAACATCAGCTTTAACGTGGCAGATGGCCCCTAAATGTGCACAGGGACAGCTGAGGGGAGATCTTATCGGAGCACAAGCAGGAGCGGGAGGGTGGGGTGACCCCGGATACACAGGGCACTGGTAGCCCTTCCCAAGGGATTCTCACACCCAAGATTGTATCCAGAAGCCTGATGCAAAAGGTTATTTGTATTAAATGACATCCTCCCCTGAATCACTTGAATTCTGTGGTCAGCTTGATAATAGAAACACATCATAGTAAGCCTGTAGTCTTAATACTTTAATATGCTGCCAACAGAACTGGACAATCTCTTTAATCTTTGGACCACGTGTGCGCAGTACAGATTTTGGTAACATGAAACTCAGTTGTCTATACACAGGCAAACATCTGCATTACTTTGCTGCTTTTCCCTGGTCTGAAGGCAGAGACTTATTTAATGTTGCTTTCCGTGTCCCCCCTCTGCCCCCTCCCAGTCTGTTCAGGGAGGCCAAGCAAGACATTTTCCTCCTCTGTGTACTTTAAGTGCTTGGCATCTGTTTATATTGTTCCAAACGCTGAGATAAACTTCTAGGCTCCCTTCCCAAAGCGCCTGGAAGGAAACAATTGACACATACTCTCAATGCACTGGGCTCCTGAGACATTTCCGACTCACCGGGGGAGCCCAGCCTTTCCCATGAGAACCAATGGCTGCAAAAGGCAGTGCCTGAGAAACGTAAAGTGGCACACAGGCACCGGGCTGGGATCCTACGGCTTGGGGACGATGGGAAGCACGGAGCCGAGTGCTGGACTGCTCCTGCTAATCCAGGTCCGCAGTTTCGCTTTGTACACCCAACACGGTTCCTCCGGAGGGGCTGCTCCCATCGCCCTCCCCGCTCTCCCCAGGGAATCCATTCCCCTCTGTGTGCACCTCATTAACTTTTAGAGCTGTTTTGGCTGACCAGGGTGTATTTCACAACACTCCAACCCCACCTGCAGGTCCCAGTGGCACCGGTTCTGTTCTATGGGACAGCGGTGGGCCGGGGCTTCCTCGGACTTACACCAGCTGCTGCTAAAACCCTTCAAGTTTGTGCCCAAGGAGAATCTTTACTGTGCACCAAGCTCACAGCAGACTCACTGCATCTGATTATTAATCAAGCAAGAAGTAGTCAGCATCAGGGAGGTCCTCCTGGAAAAATTCAGTTGAAACCACATCTTTTGCTTCATCAAGAGCTGCTGAAGACAGCAGTTCATGATTCAGCACCCAGATTTGGAGTTGGGGCACAGCAAACTCCCTGAGTCAGTTCTACTGGTGAAAACTCACTCGTGTGTGACCCAACTGAAGTTCTGTGAAATGCAGCATTCCCTCCCCTTCCCTGCCTGCAGGAATATCTGGTCCTCATCATCAAGGCCAGGTTGGATGGGGCTTGGAACAATCTGGTCTAGTCAAAGGTGTCCCTGCCCATGGCAGGGTGTTGGAATTAGGCATCCTTAAGGTCCCTTCCAACCCCAAACCATTGTGAAAGATCACTTTATTTATCATCCTCTCCATTTTTAAGCACTAACTCTTTTAAGAAAAGGGTGACAATGGAATGGCTTTTGCTCAGCAAAACCAAAACTTGGTCACTTGGAGAAAGGAGCCAGAAGTTACAGGATCAAAGGATAAAGTCTGCCTGCTGCATCTAAGAAGGAATCCCTTCCACATGACTGGGTTCTTGAGACTCAGAGCCTGGTCAGACCAGCTCATAAAGAATCTCACATTGGCACCTCAGAAGGAAACAAGACCAAAATCTAATATTAAAAATGCATAAAGGACTGAAAATGAGCTGAGCATCAGCAGTTTCCACCCAGCCCTTGTTCCTCCTTTCAAGTCTCCTTTCCACAGAACAGGGAGAGTCACATTAAACCCGGTGAGCCCTGGGACAGGCTCACGTGGTTACAGATGACAGGTCCACAAGAGCCAAAAACCTTCTCCACCAGCTCTGGCCACTTGCAGCCCCTCCCACAGTGGGCACCCCCTTGTCCCCAGGCTCTCTGGGACAGATGCTTTGGGCCACCTGCACCAAGGGCTTTGCTCAGGAGGAGTCGCACGAGAGGGGCAGGGGACACAGCTCGCCACATGCTTCGTCAGCAGAAGATGGCACAGCTTTGTGGCCAAGGTGTTGGCACGTTGCCAAGCCTCCAGAGACATGGCACTAGCCAGGACACTGCCGGGATCGCAGCCAGGTTGCTTTTCCAACCGGGGGATGGCGGCAGAAGGTGCTTCTCATTTTGTGTGAGAGTCAAAGGAAATTAATGACATAAAAAGCTGATGGCCCAGAAGGACAAATAAATCAGAGGGATGATCCATTTTAAAGGGGAGATACTAAAAGTAGCGCTAAGGAAGTCCCAAACTAAGCCCTGCTTAGTATCAAATCAGCTCAAGAAATAAGAACAAAAAGGCCACGCCGTCACGTGCCCGGTGCCCTTAGCTCTACCTGGTTTTAACAGGAATTACAGGTGCTGGTGGCAGCAGAGGAGCAGATGCAGGGCCTACATCCTGACCATCACCCCCCATTAATGCACACGGACACAGATGCTGAAACTCCAAGGAAAACCAAGCCATAACCAGTTCTCTAGATGGGCTGCCCTGGCACAGTCCCAGGCTCACCCACTAGTCCCCATAGGATTTTCAGAACATCTTGATATTCAGGTGACCAATTTTCCATGCAAGTAAAAACCCATCGATCAGGGAAAACAGCAGAAGGATTCACTGATCACTTTGTGGAAATCTGAACATACCAGTTGGAGATATATCAGATCCAAATCCCTTCTTCTATAAACAGTAGTAGTAGGCAATGAACTGATTCTTCCATCGTGTGGCAGTTTGCCAAGGAAAAGGGTCAGTGTTAATCCATCAGGCAACAGAAACAATCACCATAAGGCTGAGTAGGGGCCTCACAGCCTGATAAATGCCATCAGGAGAGGAGCCTGCCCCGAGAGAAAGGCAGGAAAGGACAAAATATAAAAGAGGCTTCAGGAGAGACCACCCTGAACTACTGGGCCATGGAGAAATGAGAGAAGAAGGGACAAGATTAGAACAACAGGGATTCTTTTCAAGTCTGCCAGCTCTGACAAAAGAACCCCACATTCATGGCTAAGATTCAAGAGAGGACCCAGCATCAGCAATGAAGATGCAGTTAATCAAAGAGGGAACTCGTCCAAAGATCATTTTATATATTTGCATTACTGCACTTCACATCCTAACATGCAGTCCTTGACTGAAATCCCTATAAGGGGCAAGGAATGAGCTGTGCAGGGGAAGACAGCATGGGAACTGGAGACTGGGTTTTTTTTCTTCTTTTGTTAACATCAGACTTCTAGAACTTCAACATCTTCAAAAGGTCAGGTTCATCTTCATGTAAAGTGACCTCCAAAAGGTTCCCACCTAACACCACTGTGGTTAGACAGAGGGGAAGTCTTCCCAGCCATCTGCCTAAAGCTTGCATTCCTCTGTTCCAAACAGCGGATGGATGACCCAGACTGGATCTGTTGGATTCCTAACAAGATCCAGAGGCCGCTCCAGTGAAGCATGTGTAAAAGGGGAGTTAGCCCTGAGCAACAGGATGGCTCTAAAGACAGAGCTCACATAAAGCGAAGTCAAGGGTATCTAAGCAGGAAAAGAACATGAAAACAAAATGAAATGAGGTCTTCAACTGACTGCCTGAAGATCCTACAAACTCTGCTTGTGTAGAAGGAGCAAAGTCTGTCATGAGGGTGGCAGTGAAATAAGGAGTGGACATTGTTCAGACAGAACAATGAACATGTGGTGGGGGTATTCTCCCTGAGCTTTATGTAAGCCCTTGCGAGACTCTTACCCACAACCCCGTAAGCTGCTTTTCTTTCTCTTCTTTGGAGCTGTGAGAGGTTACAAAAGCCACCGAACCTGTCCTGCTGTGATCTGATCTAATCTGGCCTGGACTACTTGGCTTCCATGGAAAGACAAAGAAGACTTTAAAAACGCAAGGCTTTGGGGAACAGGGCAGAGGAGAGGAGCTGTGCTGGACTGTTGGATTTAGCTCTTTGGAAGCACGGTACCTTTGGATTTTCTGGCATCCTTTAAAATGCTGTCCCCTTCCGAAACACTCCAAATGACCACCCAAAATAACCAATTTTGGCTGAAAATCTTGGCCTCGTTTTCTGTATTTCCATCTCATTAATGACCAAGGCTGAGTAAATGAGTACCAAGCTGTACTTGGCACTATCAGGTTCACAGATGCAGGTAGGATTTTAGACCCCCCTCGAAGAAAAGAAAGAGCTGTAGAATGATGACTAAGGCATCTAAGCACTGCCTCCATTCCCTGGGAAAAACCCCAAACCAGCCCCCTGCAAACAAACCTTGATTCCAAGGCTGCAGTCATAATTAAACACGTGTTTCATGGAAGGCGGCCGGAGCTGGGCTTCCCGGAAGGCCAAGCTGGTGCCAGCAGGGCACCAAGAAGGAATGCAAACACAAAGGCTCTCAGCATCTCTCCAGCAGCAAACGCTTCCTTCAGGAAGTGCCCTGAGTTCCCTTTGTCCCCTCTCAGCCTCTATTAAAGTTGTGCAACCAGACTAGGAACATCACCCGAAGGAAAGGAAGGGACGAAACCCCAGGAAGGCTGGGATGATGCCTGAACCAGCCTACAAGCTACAGCCCTAGCACTAGTTTCCAGGTTAAGCTCAGGTCCAGCAGTTCCAGCTAAGAGAAGGAAGGACACTCCTGTGTTACCCAGCCCCAGCTCAGGCAACATGACTGGATCTCCCCAACACATTTTGGGTTACATTTTCATCTTAAACGTCCCAGAAAAATCCGGGAAGGGTCATTGGCACATCTGGGGCTCACAACTGATGACTGAGCAAAGGCTGTATCAGCTTTTCAATCTCCATGTGAACTGTTACATCCAGAGTTACTGTACCTTAAAAAAGCGCTGTTGGGCAGAGGAAGGTGGGAGCAGGCAGTCAAATGAGCCTAGACTTGAATCCTGAGTGAGAGAGTTGCTCCCATCCAAGGCTGAAAGGCGCCAAGTGAGACCCTCACCAAAATCAGTCTCACCGCCAGGTCAGAGAGCTGATGACCATTCCTAAATGGTTGGTCTTTTCCAAGTTAAATGATTCTGTGATTCTAAACCGATAGGAGTTGGAAAAAAGCCAGTCACTGTCAGAAAGGTATGGAAACACCTTCCTTCACCTCGCACTGAGCATGTGTTGGCACAAAACTTATCATCACTGAAAAGAAAGCACCACCTCTCCCTCACCACGGACCCACCACGCCAGCTATTGACGCGGCTGCTCCTCTCCATTTCTCCTGCCTGCACAGCCAACTTATCACTGCCTTGTGTAAAGTCCATTTATCACCCTCTGAACTCAGATTGTAGCTTTTCTCACCCAGCACAGAGCAGGCAGGAATCAACACCTCCTCAGCCCACCCCGGCAACCCCAGAGCTAAGGTTGATTCCTAGTAGCAGAGGACAAACAAGGGCAGTGCCCAGAATGGTACCCCATGCAATGACCTGCTGGACATTGCCAAGAATAAGCAGCCTCCTGCAACGTGCCATGGAGAATTAAAGCTGGAGAGAAAAAAAAATCTGAAAATCTGAAATCTTTCATCCCGATGCTTCAAAGAAGATCCAAACCACCCATTTTGTTTTCACTAGCTGTGTGGAGCAGCATTAGGTCCCAACCTGAGCCTGCCATTCCCAAGTTCATAGAATTCCAGAATGGTTTGGGTTGGAAGGGACCTTCAAGATCACCTCATTCCAATCCCCTGCCATGGGCAGGGACACCTTCCAATAGACCAAGTTGCTCCAAGCCCCATCCAACCTGGCCCTGGACACTGCCAGGGATGGGGCAGCCACAGCTTCTCTGGGCAACCTGTGCCAGGGCCTCACCACCCTCACAGGGAAGTTGTGCCAGCTGCTGTATGGAAAGAGAGCAAAAAGGCAGTGCCTGTGTCCTCCTCGTTTGGCTTTTGCAGGAGCAAAGCCTGACTCAGCCTTACCAAAGCAAAACAGAGCCTCGTTTGTCTCCACACATAAATTAAAGGTACCAAAGAACATTAATGAAGTACACTCTGTGATCAGATTTTACCTGATTAATTTTTTAATCATATCTATTTTAGAAGCAATTAAAAACTCTGATATGAAACAGATCATGTGGTTATTTCTGAAAATGGAGGAGGTCTGCCTGCAGTCACAGATCAAAGACTGAGGGTGAGAGGAGAAAAAGAAATCAAGTAAGTGGGTAAATACAGCTCATTTATCCTACTGTCTGCACACTGCTAATAAAGGTAAAGATGTTCACAGATATTTTTGCCCTTTTAACCTCTCTCCTCATTGATCCAACCATCAAGGACTAATCTTGGGCTTATGGCATCACACAGCTTTCTACCAGCATAGTGCAATGACACAACCTGGTCAAGAATAGAAAGCAAGGAGGAGGAAAGTGCTAAAATGGAACAAGTAGTTATGGAATGTTGTTACAAAATCCATGGTTTAGCCTCGCTGCAGAGCTAGCAGCACAACAGTAAATCCCACAATGATAACAGGATCCAGGGAAAGTTTCCACTAGCAGCATACTTTCCTGAATTCACTCTTATAGCAGTGGTATCTTAGAGATGCTATAGAAACATTTCCTTTGCCCATCATTTGGAGGGTGGGACAGGTGTGCTGGTCCCTGTTTCCTACACGTGGAGCTGGAGTGCTCCTCGGGCTTTGCAGCAGTGGAGTTGTCAGACTTGAAACCCAGCATCCTCCACCCCACCACGGAGTCAGGGCGGCAGCGAGCCCGGGGGAAGTTACGCTTGGAGAGCCAAGAATACCTTATCTCAGAGGATAAGGTGGAGCTTTACTTTTCCCCTCTTGCAGAATCGGTTATTAAGTAATCTGTTTATGTCACACATACCAGCACTCCTCGCAGTGGCATTACAGCAGCACTGCGTTACCTTCAAGGAAAGGAACGTGCAGTGCTCTAAATGAATGGGAAGGGTTCTCTCGCCTGGCTCAGGGCAGTGCCTCTTCCTCATTTCCCCCAGGAAATGCTCGCTTTCCTTCCACACTCTGCCCCAGACCTGGGCAGACCCCTTGTCTCGCCAGGTCATGTTTCTGGGCACCTCCAGCAAAGCAGCTCCTCCTAACTAATGTGTACTGAACCCGTCACGGAGCCCTCCCGCCGAGACAGGCAGCAGGGAGTGGCTGTAGGGGGGGCCATTTTCAAATGTCAACAGCCGATACCACAGCGACACATTCCAGCGTAGGACCAGGCTGAGGTGCCACCTGAGAGAGGCAGTAAACCCCCCGGGAGCAGTGCCAGGGCCGCACTCCTGTCAGGTGTGGACAGTTTCCGTTAACGTTACGTTTACTTGGCAATTGTGCCACGCTGAAAACGTCTCAAGAGCCTCCTGACCAGAAATGCACGTTTCCCCCCCTCCTTAAAAAGCCAAGTCCTTCCCTCTCCCCCGCAGTGTTACATAATCAAATCAGTGGGTGACGTGGTCTTTCAGAGTTTCTGTCTCCCTCCCACAGGCACAACCCGAGGGCATCACTGACCAAGCAAGGCATGTTCCTCCCTTCTCCCCAAGAACATGCCAAAGAGGGATGCTCCAGGTGACAACTTCAAAATTCTGCGTTCACCTGTCTGGAATCAAACCGACTCACAAGCAGCAAAGGCAGCTTGGTTTCGAGGCACCTTATAATGCTTTGCTGAAGGGTTTTCCCTGTTCTCTCCTGCAAACTCCTGCAGCCAGGGAATCCCCAAGTTCGACTGCTCTATCGCTACACCATCAGCTCTCTTCTCATAAAGGTTACAACTCCCCTTTCCCTCACAGAGGGTAAAGAAAACAGTCTCTCCACTCAAATTCAGTGAAATTAAATGAATGAAGAGCCTTCCTAAGAAATTCAATCAAGATTGATAGTAAAAAAATACTTGGGAGAAGAATGGAAAGAAGAGGTAAGAGAGGCAAACAACTTCAGGATATGTATGTTGCTTCCTCATGAAAGTAGGCTAAAAGTATAAACTATCAGAAAAATAACACACAGCTGGAGGTAACAATTCCCCTCGCCGTTACCTCCTTCTACAGAGGATGTAGCCCCTGAAAGCCTTTTAGAACAGCAGGTTGAAACCACAGCATGAAAGTGGGGCAGTAATGAAGGGCACTTTGGAGCTAACGGCTCCAGGCCTCCAGACAGATGCTCTCCTCCTTGAAAACACTCCACTGGCAGTGCAGGAATCTAGCAGGGACTTAAAAGCATCTGCACCAAGTGTCAGCCAAAGGTCTGTACTCTGACGTGTTAGCCCTTCCACTGCATCTTAAACTGATCGAGGGCAGGGTTAGATTAGATATTAGGAAGAAATTCTTCCCTGTGAGGGTGGGAAGGCCCTGGCACAGGTTGCCCAGAGAAGCTGTGGCTGCCCCATCCCCGGAAGCGCTCCAGGCCAGGCTGGACGGGGCTTGGAGCAACCTGGTCCAGTGGAAGGTGTCCCTGCCTATGGCAGGGGATGGGAATCACATGATCTTTAAGGTCCCTTCCAAGCCAGAGCGCTATGAGTCTACAATTCATTCCAGGGAATTAGCTGGCTACACAGCTCCGAGGCTCTCCACAGGCTCAGCCGAGCAGCTCCAGCTCCAGAGGCCTGTCGTGTGCAATTAGAAATACTTGTTTTACCTCCTCTCCTCCTTCCCCCAGCGAGATGCAACTGGTCTCTTAGCCCAACTAAACCAAACGAGGATATGCACATTGGAACATGGGATATAAACACACCACTGCTGCATTAACCACAAGTTTTTCACAGCCCCTGCAGACAGTCAAAAGGACCTTCCTACACTCCTCGTCACCAATAACCATTTCCATTATATTCCTGGAGTGTCACACGTGGGCAACACACACCACAACAGCATGTGGCAACATTTAAGACAATAAAACATGAGAAATATTCTCCCTCTCTCCCCTCTCAAGTGGTTTTGCTGTGCCAAAGTGCCAATTATTCCAGCAGCAAAAGGCTAATACAAACCCGACCCCGCAGACAGCAAATGGCCTCATTAAATACAACATGATGATTTATAGCAACTCAGCACAGATTACTTCATCCCAGAGAGCAAGAAAACAGGTTTTTCGTGGAAAGGACTTGCTTGGTTTGCTGGAAGTGTTCTAACTCCTCTTCTTGGAGATTATTTTCTCTCCTACTGCTGGATCCTCTCCTGCCCATTACCGGTGACAATGACATGCCTGTAACCCTACACCTTTCAAAGCATTTTAAACCTAAAACCCACAGGCATTTGTTTGCAAATAAAGGAATTAGAATAAATTATATCTTCAAGTCAGGAGGAGAAGGATAGTGCTGCGAGGTGACATCCTTTCCTTTCCAGTAGAGTCCTACCCTATTATGCTCCCTTCCTTCTCCCCCACTAGTTTATCAAGCCCATGGTCAACTGATCCTCAGAAAATGAGAAAAAGAGAATTTGCTGCAAATAATTCACTCCTATCAGCTTCAGAATTTTCCAGGAACAACCCCAAAGTAAACTCCTTTACATTCCTTTCACCTTTGAGATTTCACAACATTTTCAGAGAGAAAAAACCCACACTTCCAAAGGAGTCTACTCTTTCCCTAAAAAAGTGAGGAAATTGTTTGCTCTGTTAAAAAGTTCTCCCTCAAGGGAAAACCCTTTTCTTTATGCCTCTCGAGCTCAGAGGATAACCCAGGCAAATGTCCACCGAACACTCAGTACAAATTCTGCTGCTTTTTCCACTTGGCTTCTCCACCTGCCTCTGTACTCCTGCACTCCCCAGGGCAGCAGTGATAGGCAAGGGTTGCCAAAACTCTATTCCCAGAAGAAAGCAAAGCAAACAGCTCAGGTGTCTCACAGCCCCTGTACAAGACACAGCGAACAGGACTTTGGGGGCAGTGGCAGCGTGTGCCGGCACATGCGACAACATTTGCTCCTGAACCGAAAGAGATGATTTCTTTAAAAAGCCAGTTCCGCCCCGACCAAGTTTACTCGTGTTTCACTCAGTTTTATGTGTGTGTAGGATTCCCTGCCCATCCTACGTACAAACACCACAGCAAAGGCACCCTTCCTCCCCAGCAGTCCGAGTCTCTTACCTTCCACTTCTTCTTCATCACATACATGTTTAAGGAAGGAAGCCCCTCTATCCAGTACTGCCTCGTCCTCCATCCTATAGTAATAGAAAAGAAAAAAGGAATGCTCAGACTTCTCCTGGAGGGAGCTGTTCGAACCAGCCCAGGTCCTGGGCAGGTTAACTTGCAAGCTGTTGTTCATGTTCCTGTGGGCACTCCTGTCCTCCTTCCAGTGCCTGCTGTTCCTTCATAGAGCTCCTTTCACATGGCGTTTGCTCTAAGCTGGCCTCACGTAGCTCGAATTCTGACCTTGAGAGGACATCAGCGGTGACAGGTGTGAGCAAGGTAATCCCAGCTACAAGTCTTTGGGGGTTTTCCTGTTTCTTGTGTTGGGGCTTTTTTTTCTCCCCAGCCAGGCAGGTTGGGAGCTGTCTATGCAATAGCCAATAGTTTGTGGAATTCCAGCTTCCCTGTCAAGCTCTCCTGGCAGGCGGCAGCGGCTGGGCCGCGTCCGGAGGCGAGCAGGCACCCCGCACACGGATACACGTTCCACTGCACAGCCCGGCCCCGGCCAGCCCCTTAATACCAGCACAGCACACTTGTCTGCTGGGAGCCCAGCTTTGTGTCACATGCTGGCCTTACAGAAATCTGACATATGAGGATTATCCCGAGACCGAGCTACAGTAAGTCAGACCATCACAGCAGTCATTTATGTGTGTCACCCATTCATTCATCCATTTGGGGAAGGGTTTTAGTAGTTGCCCTTCCTTCCCCTCCCCTCTTCCCTCCACCTCTGATCCGTTTCTGTGGACAACAGAGACTCCTAATTCCACGCCTCGGCCATTGCTGTGCTCCTGCAGCGCTGCCCAGAGCTCCTGCTGCTGTTTTCCTCACAAAATCAGACCCTGCCCACTCTCCAAGGGTACATCTGCAAATCCACTCTTGACAAGCAAACACAAAAATAATAAAATAATAATAAAAAAACAAATTGGAGCTGTGTTAAATAATCTCCTTAGAGGCTAAGCACACATTTGCTGCTCACTGCTGGGCAGTCGCTGGGGGAGCTTTCTATGCAAATACAACTGGGATGGTAACCTGTTTTCCTACCAAAAAACGGGCATAAAACACCCTTTCCTTATATTCCCTTGGTAGAATAGAGACAAACTCAATCCAGAAAGAGACAAGGCCTTCAAAACTTCTTCCCATCCATATTGCTTCCTTGCAAGATCCTCCAAAAGCAGTAGTAGCAAACATTTAATTTTACGATTGTTTTAAGAGAATATTCAAATTCACGAGTGTAAAACCTGAACAGATGAATACCAAGAAAGCAGAATGCCTTAGGGTGTCTAACTTGCATGCCAACACCTACTTGAATAGAAAGTAAAAAATAAAAGATAAAAAATAAAACTCAATCACAAAAGAAAGCACCAGAGTCCCGTTTTCTGAGCAGTAGCTCTGAGCCACCTCTGCCAAGTTTTCCTCCACCCTAAGTGCCTTTACTAACCCACCACTGGTCTCATCCTTGGCTCTCAGTCTGCAGCTGAACTCCCAAAAACAAGTCTCAAATCTGTCACAGATAAAAAAAACAGTGAAGAAAAATGGGTCAGATTCAAACCCACTACCAAAGCCCATGGAAATACACATTTTTCATTTGGATTACTGGATGGCAACGAATAATAAAGCACCGTACCCAAAACCATATGTGAGCACCAGCCCTCAGGTTTAGGTCCAGTCCACACCCAGCTCCCCTTCGCACAGGCTGCTCCTGCCCGAATCCCAGAAGCCAGAGGATTTCCAGCAGAAATTTCCCCGAGCTAGGAAAGGTGCCATTCCCCAAGCAGCTGCTGCTGGGCACGGAGGGGTGGGACGTGCTCCCTGCCAGCACAGCACGCCAAGCCAGCACTCAGGCACACACCAGCCTCCCCTGAAAAGCTCCAGCTCTTCACTCAATTATTCAAGACTATTTATGCATCTTTTCTGAGGCAACAAAAGGGAACATATTCCATGGATGCCCCTGCCTGTTTGCAACGGTTGTGAAGGCACAACCCAATTTTTTATTTTTTTTTTAATCATTTTTTCCCACAAAGTAGCACAGTAGCAGCTTGCTATAAACACAACTGGAAACATCTGGAACAGATGGGACTGGATTTCCAGACACAACACAAACCGCAGGCGCTTTATTCCCAAGTTAAGTCTGTTCTTACCCCGGGATTCACCTCTGTTCCCCGAGCATGGACACATATGCAGGGGACACATATGTATAATGCACCTGTGTATTCCACAGCCCTCCCAAACACTGTCTCCCAAGGCCAGTTCCACTGTCATAGGCAGCATCAGCCCAGGCATGGGGCAACTGAGAATCTACCGTCTGGTAGAGGGGAAAAAGGGAAAGGAAGGGAGCAATTTCCACTGCCTGCGAGGGGTACGGTGCTGAGAGTTCACAGGTGCCATCCCCTTGCTGAAATGTCTGCTCAACCTGCCCACAACATCAGAGCATCCTCCCAGTGTCACCCTGCCGGGCACCGAGCACCCACAGCAGCGGGAATGGCCCCCTCGCTCCCAGGAACGGCACCTGGAATGGGTTTATCGCATTTAACAGCCAGGCTCTCTAGCCCCAGAGGGTTGGAAAACTGCTTAGGACACACTGCAAGGCTGGTGCTTTCCCTGAAACACGGATCTGAAGGAGCTGGGGGGTTTTAAAGGGCCAGGAATAGAGCTTGTGTTGCCTTGGCACGGCGCCCCAGCTCTAATCCGCAGGAGTTTGGTGATTAGACTCCAAGCGTCACCCTCCTTGACTTGGTCTTTTCTGCCCTTCTCAGATTAACACAGCATTTCTGCGGGCCAAAATCTAGCAAGAAAACATCCTTTACCAATTTGCACGGGGAAACTGTCTCAGCCCCCTGGAATTCTTCAAATACCATGAAATGGGAGTTGCAGAAACTTTACCAAAAAAAAAAAAAAATCACGTGAAACAACAAGAAAATCTTCAGTTGGGTCTTTAGGAGAAAACTGGCAGAGTCCTGTCAGTGAAGCACCTCAGCAAGACCAGGTATTGTCACCATCCCATGAAAGGATATATGGAGAGAAAAAAGGGTGGAAATAATTTTAGGGCCTCTGAAAGGAGATATGCCTTCAGTTACATCTGGTTTACCAGCTCTTTGTCATAAGTAAAGGGACATTCAGGCACTTCTCATCTAGATTCACATCCTCGTGACTGCTACTGAACATTCTGCAAACAAATCTAAAAAAAAAAAAATCAAAAAAAAACTGGGTTTCTATTTTCAGGGTCTAGATCTGACAGAATACACTCCAGTGAAAAAACACGAGCTGCTTGAGTAACTGGCCTCTCCGGGCCAATGATTAGATCGGTGCCAAATATTTTTAGACATGATGTTATGTGTCAATAGGGTTTGAACGAGAGTCACACACAGCCTACCCGGCACAGCAGCAACTCGGATCTGCAGAGCACCAGCTCACAGAAATATTCCGCCAGACTACTCGGAAAGAACAAGACCAGCTTAGTACTAACAGGGATCCTGGACTTCCTAACGGCTGCATTCATCTGCCAGCATTTGTTTTGCTCCTCACATCAGGAAATCTTTCCGCAGGTCTCTGCGCTGCAGCACCAAACACTTGCAAGGCATTTTCCAAGCAGCAAGTAACCTCGGAGTTCCTGTTCCCGGTGCTACTCGAGGCCAGCCCCAGCTCCCCCGGGAGATGGAGTGCTGCCACCGCCCGGCTGCACAGCTCTGGAGCCGTGGAACTCGGGGACTGAGGGCAGGAGAGAGGGAAAGTGGTGTTTGGCGTAAATAAAGAAGGACTGATGTGGCAACACGAGTTGTTGCGCTGAGTTACAACTCGCTGGAGTGAATAAACGCCTAACAGAGCTGGGGAGCACAAGGAGAGAGTTACTGCTCACTGATAAGCTTTTATGATTCTGCCCATTTCCAACGGCTTTTGCAATCAGGAAGAAACTGCAGCAAACTCCAGATCGCAGGAGGAAAAAGAAACGGAGCCAGTTCGGTAACTGAAGCACTGTAACGCGGAGCCACATGAAAGTCACATTAAAGAGCAACCCAACGAGCCGGGCCGTGGAGTGGGGCAAGGGCTGAGGGGAGAGGGAGAGCATCAGGTCACGGAGCAGCAGTGCCAGCAGCTCCTGTGCCACAGCTCTGCCTGGCAGCTGTGGGGAAGCTGTCCACACTCCTGGGAAAGGCACAGGCAAATCGGATCCTCCTGCGTGTGCAGAATCAACCACCCTCGTCTGCTTCACTGAGCCCAGCACCAGTGACCTGTTAAGATTTTTTTCCCTCAGAAAACTGCTGTGCATAAAGTGGAGTGGGAGCATGTGGACAGGGATGCTGGGGGAGAAGAGACAAACCCAAGCAAACAGTGCACTGGGGATCACGGGTTGAGCTCTTTGGCAGGTCCCAAATCCCACAAGGATTACACCTGAATCCACACAGAGACTACTTCCCCTCACCAGGTAGCTCCCAAACACAAAAGGGGAGACTGCTCCAGTAAGGAACACCTACAGCCCCACACTGCTCCCCACAGGCAGAACCAACACTGCTTGTGATGAGCAACATCATCCAACCTTCGCCTACAGAGGGACCAGCATAACCATTGGCCAGACCCGGAGTGTCCCTCAGATGGCTCCTGGACCTGAGCAGGTTGAAGTGCCACCAAAAGCTTTCCTGTCAGTGATGGTCAGTGCCTTCACCAAGCCACTCGGGTTAGATGCCGAGTGTGCATCCCAAAGGGAATGAGTCAGCCAGCCAAACAGGCTGCTTCTGTCAGCGGGCTGCACAGAGACAGAGATAACACTATTCCTTTTCTCTGCAACCTGTGAAGCATTCGGGTACTGCAATTGTAGCGGTCAAATAAACAGGAAACCAAGGAGGAGACTTGGTCCCCGCTGATGCTCTCACAGCCCATACGCAAACGCTTGAATAAACAGACCTAATGCGACCCGTTCCTTCTTAGGGCCCTGATGTGTTTTGGTTTTCTCACATACTTGCATATGGGCCCTATCACACAGAAAAAATGAGCTTCTGACTATACTAAGCGCGGCCTGGTTGATGCACTTTTGGAACACGTTGCCAAATTTATCTTGGATGCATTTTCCCCTGTCAGCTCTAAAGCAGCATTTATTTACAAGCTTTCTCAGCAAAAAGCTGTACTCACCCCGAGCAGGGCAGGACAGAATCCCCTGCTTTCTGCACAAAGAACCTGCACTGTAATATTTATACACCAAATAAATTCCCAATTAAGTCACCTCATTAGGTGAAATGTTTCCCTCTACGGAGGCATTCTCAGGGATTGAAACTAAGTCCCATGATAGGATTTAAATACGACTCTCAGTTCTTGACTAAATCTTGTTTTCAAAAACTCTTACAGACTGGAACGCCAAGAACTCTTTAAAGTTTATCTCAACTCACAGGTGAAGCCTGAGAGAGCACCTTCCTGAAACCGAGGTGAGAATCATTTGCGTCTGTGTTGACAAAATAAGTTTATCATTTGGATTTCAATTTTAATCCCGGACAACTTTGCAAGAACTTTTCAGGTTGGATACGTTCCAAAAATGAAGTAACTCCTAGGAAAAGCAATTAGGAGCGAATGAAGTTGCAGTTTTCTTGTGCACAAACAATAAAGTAACACTATCAAAACACAGGAAAATACAGGGAGAACACTGGCACTGGATGCTGGGGCAGGTGTAACAGTTGAAGTCTTTGTTTCATTATGTTTAGATTACTTACCATAAAATGACATAACTCTTTAAAAGCTGATAAAGTCAGCTGCCTCTTTGTTTTCATTTCCTTCTCCTCAAGGAAACCATGGAGCTGGAACTGGAGACTCAGCAAAGAGAAGGCTCTACTGCGCTCCAGCTTCACGTGGGAATTGTAGGATCTCAGTGCCAGTCCCTCTCCAGCGGGACGGGGTGAACCTCTGCTGCTGAGCACCTGGCTCCTGCCACATCCCACATCCATCTGCTACATTTCATGTAGCTACAGCCAGGAAAAGGTACAGAGACACCCTGAAAGGAATTCTGGCTCGCACTTCCGCAGGAGCTTTGTGAGATGGAATCAAATGGGATGAATCCACAGGAAGAAGTGATTTCAGACTGCAAATATTATGAATATATCTGTTTGAGGATAACATAAACCAGACATTTTTCACAGCTTAATTTTCTGCAAAGCATGAAACAGAAATAATAATAATAATAATAAAAAAAGCTTTCTCTAGAGGCAGAATGTCAGGTTTTATACCCACAAGCAGTAGTGGATTTTTCCTAAAAATGATTATTTCAAGTCACCCTGTGGCATCTGATCTACTTTTTGCTATTTATTACCGTGACAATGTCATGTCCTGCAACATTTTTGTTACAGTTTTATGCCTTGGAGGCAACTTCTTACTGGACTCTGTGTCTGTTTGAAACCAGCTCTGGTTTATAAAGTAGCAGCTCCTTGTTCCAGCCTGGTGTTAAAGAGCTCTTTTCAGGGAATCTGTGCCTAAGTGTGTGGTGTCATAGGACCGGGAACCATCACAAGTGTGCATCTGACATCAGTTCAGCACACAATTTTCAAAGTACAGAATAGCCAGGAGATATGGATACACCTATGTGGAAACCTGGACAAAGAAACAGCAACTGTGGGAATTTTTTTCCAGCATCTACCCTGTATTGCCCACCCAGAGTCTCCAAAAGCAAGGCATGGGAAGCCTGGCCCAGAGGCAGATTTCCATCTGTAAATGAGGATGTTAGAGCTCGGTCCTGCCTTTAAAAGAACAAGGCTATCTGGAATGGGAGGTGCTGGGTTTAAGTCCATTAACCACTGAGCAAAGGAACAGGCAGTGTGTACAATGCGGGGTGGGGCAGCGCGTCACTGGCACCACTCACCCAGGACTGCTTTTCTCCAGGGAAAACAACCCGGCACGCTCAATCCTGGCTTCCCAGCAAGCGGTTCCCACACCTGTCCTTCCCTGTGACTGCTTTGGGGGGGAAAGTTCTCCATAGTGATCACCCCCAGCACAACCCACAAAACGTGTGAGACCAGCTCATAGCCTAATTTCACTTCTGTAATTACCGTTTGGAGCTTTTCCCTTCCCTCAGGCTTCAGACTTCGAAATGCTCAACTCCTAGAGCTGTGCCTTGTCCCACCATCACCTCCCCAGTCACCTCTGAGATGGTGAAGTCACTCTAAAAGCATCACACAGCTCTGGACCACCGATGGCAACACGGGTACAGAGAGAGTGTGCTGGCTTCCTGCTGTGAGGAGGACAGGCAAGGCCTGATCCAGCACAAAGCTCGGCTGGCAGAGGCAGAAAGCCTGTTGTATAAAACATTTTGGACATATCTGAAGCAGCCAAGGGAGCTAATGCACTCTCAGCACTTCCCAGAGTGCAGGCGCAGCATTTCTCATCCGATTCCAAGTGTTCTGACGTGAAACGTGGTTTCACGATATGCTGGTTTCAAAAACATAATCCAGCATAAAGGATATTTTTAACAGGGATGATTTCAGGAAACTGCTTCACCACTTCCACAGGCAGGAAATTCTCCAAGTTCGCTTATTGCCAAATCCTGCAAACTTTACCTGGTTACTAGATGACAGTCTTTGGAAAATCTGCAATATTTCCATGCTGGAGCAATTACTCCAAAGTAAGATGGGACATGATATCACTTGAGCTCACATCCACAGGAGTGTGATCAGAGCACACAGGTGTAAAACTAAACCAGAAGGTCATACCTACCAAAACCGAATGCCAGCACACACACACATGACTCAGGCAGAGGAAAAAACTTCTCCAAAAATATTAGACAAGCAAGAAAACCAGTGGGCTTTCAACCTCATCCTCACTTGGGTGCCAACTGCTCATCTGGAAGACTTTATAGCGATGGTTCCCTGGGGTGACAAGACAAAATCTCTGCTGAGGAAGGTCACTGGCATCGGTCCCAGTGCATGCATCAAACGCTAATTTAATAACAGTCACTCAAAACTAATGCAGACCTGAGAGCCAGAAATGCAAACAGCCAACTTCCAAACTAAACTCCCTTCTTGCTTCCACTGGCTGCACTGGGAAGTAAAAAAAAAAAAAAGAGAGAGAAAACAAAAACACAAAACCCAGCAAAACCCAAAAATATAATTAAAAAAACCCCCACAAAACCACAAGCCAGTGGAAGTTTACTGAAGATGAAGAAACAACATTTCCGGAGAGAAATGCAAACCCAAGTTATTTTAAAGTCATCTGAGACTAAACTGAAATAAAGAATTTCATCACTTCCACCAATTTAGGCTCCAGTCAGAAGAAAGTCACAGCCCACAGCAGCACAGACCCAGGGAGCCGTTCTGTCTCCCAGGAGTGCCAAGTGCTCACCAAAACACTGATTACACAAGCCACAGGGCCCAAGGGATGCTGGGCCCTCACGAGTGACACCCACGAGGATCACTCAGCACAAACACGACTGCAAGTGACAACTGCCTTCTGCACGGCCACGGATCCTGCTCCAGGAGAGCATCTGCCATGCCTTCTGGGGGCTGTGACCGCGCTGTTGTGACAACACCACGTACGTGTGGTCCCTGGCTACCGCTAACCAGACTTGCGCCCACAGGCAGGAAAACCTTCACTCCTCAAAATTTCATTTCATAATATTGGAGGGGCAGGTCGGTAGGAAAGTGCTGTAATAGAGCACTGGCAGCCAGCGGGATAAAAGACAGTCTGAGGTGCCTCACTGCCATGGCCACCAGCCCACAGGGAGCTCATGCACACAGTCCCACCTTTGGCAGCACCTGCAGAGAAGGCAAAGGGGGATTTTTGTAAACTTTGGAGCACAGAGCAAAGCACCACCTGCGGGTGCCCCTCGCCCGTCCGTGCACTCAGCTGGTGAGAGCAACGCGTCACGGTGACCCACTCGTCACCTCGTCCTTGATGGGTGATACCAGTGAGGAGCGGCCCGAGCCCGTGATCTTTACACTCGGCCCTGCAGACCAATTAGTCATTAATAAGAGGCTGGCCCAGAGCAGGCGGGGGCACATGATTGCGTTCTCGCCACATTAGTCAGCGGACGGAGCGATACGGGTTCCTTCACCAGGACACCAACTCAAACGTGAGGAACATGATGCAGCATAAAAGCAGAGTGGTATGAGCAGACAACACGTGGCCCTGCATAAAGGCAACGCATTTAGAAATGTTCAACTCACCTCACCAGCAAAATGTGTTTGCTGCTGGGCTGGTATTTTGCTTCATGGGAGAGTCGTGGTCTTAGTTTGGTTCTCAGTGCCCTAAAGCTGGATTTACTGTACCCTCCAACCACAGCCAAGAGTGCAGAACCCAAGTGCTGAGCAGGCAACTCCCAAGTTTTAACAAGACTGTCCTCTACGTGACATCCATTTAAGGGCAGCTCAAAATAGACTTACTCGTATCAGCCTAAAACAAGACTGCGAAGAAAACAACAGCCCGAGAGCTGAAAAGTAGTTTCTTGCCAGAAAGTGTTCACAGCTACTTCTTGTGAACTCCTTCCTTGTGATCCATTGCTATGGAAGAACAATTCCTCCGAAGCAGGAGGACTGGGTCCTCCAAAGTAACCTAAACACTAGTGTAATGACTGATGAGCTTGGACAGAACACCAAGCAGACTTCTGCAAGACAAGAGAAAATGAGATTTTAGCATTGGTATTTCTTTCAGACAATGTCTGGAAAACTTCATCCACTCAAGGAAAGGACTTTGAAAGAAATCATTCTTCTGGAGAGAAAAAAAATAAAAAATTAAGACCACTTGCATCTCCTTTTTCCAGAGGAAGGGTACTCAGACCCCTCCGCAGCCACTCAAGCAAGTTTGTCACTGGAATGACCTCCTCTCCTGGTATGGCAACTAGCTCCTTCTGACTCCAGAGCACTAGTCCATAAACATGAACTTCCCAGACATCCTTCAAATGTTCTCTTCAGATTTCCCAGGTTCCTCTGCAACTCAGCCCTTTACCCATGAGGGTTTCAAGCCATGGTGTTTTAATACAAGCAAGATCCATAAAAAATTACTTTATAGCTCCCTCATTCTCTTTGCTCTTCTTTGGGAACTCTGTATAGAGCGAGAGTTGCTACTTCTGTTTTAGGAACTATAAACTCAAAGGCATCTTCAAGAACCACAAGCTGATGCTAACACACTGTACCGGTTTGTCTGGGGTACAGCTCCAGTTACTGCCCCGGGAGAGAGCAGCAGCGCTCGGTTGCCAGCTGGGGTTAAACCAGGACAGTCGCTTCGGCGCCCAATGTGGGGCATGAAGGGTTCAAAATAACGACAGATCTGATTGGAATGTGCTGGATGGAATTTATAGCTGTTATTGCCCTATGGCTATTGAACAGCAGGCTCTGTGCTTGCCATGGGCACCTGTGCGCTGGAGCCTAGAGCTCATCAGGGGCCGCTTCTGCTTTCGGTGCTCACCCGCGCTGCCTTATCACCTCGCTGCGCTGGGCCTGGGAACGCTGCGATAACAGCAACGACAACACGGCCGCGCTGGGCCGTGGCCAGGGCACGGCAGCTGAACTGGGCAGGCTGGCACTCCAGTGGGAACTTGAGTCCATGGGCTGTGACCTGTGGATGAGTACTGCAGGAGCAGGACACCCCGAAGGGTAAGTCCATGCTGGAGAAGGTTCATCTCAAAGCATCTGGCCACCTTGAAGCATCGGTGGCTGTGCATGAGGTCACCCCGGAGCGCCTCAAAGCTTGGGTTAATCACCCACCGTCTGCTTTCATCCTCTTTTCCCCGTGCACCTGCCTAAGACACTGCAGACAGCCATTCTTTGGGAAGAAACCTCAGGAAAACAACTTGTCATAACTGGTCTGAAACAGTTGGTTTGCTTTGTTATAGATAATTCATAAAAGCACAACAGGACAAAGCAATTTTCACGCTCCTTTTTTAAGCTGTCAGGGCCAAGGAAATGTTTTGCTGACGTAGTGATTCAAAAAGTAAATAAATAAATAAAAGATGAAAAGCCGCTCTGCAGTCTGGCATTTCAGGTGTGGCCACAAAACAATTCAGCATGTCTGGGGATGGGGATGGGGATGGCAATGCATGGTCAGCAGCCATGGAGCATCATCTGCCCAATGTGGTCATTTCCTGGCTCTTCGTAGCTGTTCCGATTCATCCCTGACTCGGCAGAAATCCTTCCCAGTGGTATTCCTCAGTTCTGTACTTACACGAGTTGGTGCCTGCAAATTTTACCAGACATCTTCAACTCCAAATCTCCATTCCAGAAAACAGTACCAAAGCAGCCAACTCCAGCCAATTTAAAGGAAGTTCAGACAGGAAGCTGCCTTTTGGGCCTCAGAAAGCAGAAGAGAGGACAGAGTCATGGGTGTCCCCGGCAGGCCACCCACCTCACGGCCACAGCTGCGGGCACTTCTCTTACATTACAGGCTGTAACCCCCAGGGCTGGACCCAGCTGGACCTGTTCAGCAATCATACACACATTGGAGACACCTGCTAACAAAGAACTGCCTTATGTCCAGCACCCGGTTGCAACATGGCTGTTTAAAGGTAAACAGGAAATAGATCACGGTAATATTCAATCCCAGTTATCTGCACCCATTATCTTGCATTTTTTTATTGCTAAGCAGAATGACTGGCCTGGGAACAGAGCCAGAAAAGCTGGGCTGATACCACAGTTCCAAACTTCATAGATATTACTGAGAATTACAAGTTAAGGGTCACATCCATAACTGTACTGACCTCTCCACAAAACCCCCCAGGTACCTTGAATGAGTCACAAGTCAAACCTTCCCAGGAAAACACTGAGGTGATGGTAACCCAAGGCATTACTGGACCAGGAACACTTAATGCAAAGGTGCCTCATTCATCATTTAGAACTAAAAAGGCAGAAACAGGTTCAAGAAGGGTGGCTTCATTTGTAAAGTTATTACAGAAACTTTTACAGGAATCTCTGCACTTCCACGTTTCTGAAGGGACATTCAGGTTATTTGCTGGGAGATATATTTTGAGCACGATGAGCTTAAGTTGGTCTTTCAATGCTTTTTAATAAATTAGGTTGTATTGCTAATGTTCAGTGAACTGGACTCTTCTAGCTTGATCTTTAATTCGAGTAATTATTTTAAAAGCAGGAGACACGATCTCCCTTTATTCAGTCTCTGGAGAGGATTCTGACACTGAAAGATACAGTCGGGTTTTCCACAGGGTTGTTTTGCAGTGTATTCCCTTTCAACAAAATTTACGTTATTGTATCTCTGGCAAAGGAAAGAGATGGGTGACCCAAACAAAACTTGGGAAATACAGAGGTTTTACTTCTGCAGCAATTCCTGCTGTTTTGTTCACGGGTCCAGAGTGCCCATCCCAGGTTACATTACAGTACAACGATCACGGTAACGTGCCCACTCCTTTAATTTATACTGCCAGTAGGAATAAGCCGTGAAGCTGAGCAGTCAGAGCATCCTTGGCTGGAGCCCCATGCCCACAATCGCCAAGGCAGGGCGCCTGGGCTTGCCTTGTCGATGAAGCACGGGCCTAAGCCCACGCTCGAGCCCAGGCTTGCTCACATTCCTTCTGTGCTAGCAGGCTCTCAGGCTGAGCTTCGGAGCACTGCCAAGGGGGCAACTGAAAAGCCAACATAGGCAGGCGGATGAGTTGATGGCTGTAGGTACCTTCCAACTGAAATATGCTACTGTAAATCAATATTGTATTCTGCAGCCTCTCTCTGACATCACCCTTCGAGGTCCTATCAAAGATGCACTCAAGACTTTGCACTGGTCTTCCATCAGTTTCCAACCCCACCCTGCAAGCAGCTCACGGCTGCAATCTAGACTTTGTCCCTGTACCTCTCGGGCCCCACTGGATCAATTGTCTCCATGCACTGTCCTATCTCACCACACATTTCTCCTGTTCATGCCAGGGGAACTACTCATGCAGGACTCACCCCAGCACGGCACTTCAGCGTGGCCTTAAAGGTCAATGGGTTGAATTGCCTCCAGGCCAGAAGTCACCTGTGCTGAAGTGTTTTGTGGCACTAAGGCAATGGCTCCACGTTTCCAACCCTTCTGCACCGATACAGGTGGCACTGCACTGAAACTCCACCAGCAGCGCTACAAAGGCATCCAGCACCGCTTCCATGGAACGCCACACACACACTTCTCCTGGGGCAGCGCTCCCCAGACCTGGTTATTGCTCACCTAAGAGATCACGAGATGTTAAACAATGGATGTGGAATACTCCCGTGGCACCACACGCTGGATTGCTGTGCCACTGAGGCTCTGGAACGGAGCTTCGCTGGGGACACAAGAGAACAAAGCACCATCTCTTTTTCCCTGGTGATGATTGTTCCTGCCCAGAAGGACACACAGGAGGCTCTGTTGAGTGGGGCTGCTGGTCTTGAGCTGTGCTCTGTGTCTGCTGAATGCACAAACTGTCACCCAGGGAAGTGAGCTCACACCAGGCAAATTTAACAAGAATTTAGGTAAAATCCACTTCAAGATCACCACATTTCCCAGCCCTGAGACCTAAGCAAAATGAGCGGGTCCAGTTCCTACGTATGAGAAATACACTTCAACTCCAGTGCAGCACACAGGTTTAATATGCTTAAATGTCACTTTTCCTCGAGCTACTGAGCAACTATTTCCCAACCTCATTCTATACAGTCTTCTCATATTTAGTAACCTTGATGAAAGATCTTTACGCTTACGTCGAAGGACTGACAACGCATCTGAAGTGTTATACAGTCACAGGTACAATAAAAGCAGTTAAGTTTCGCAACCGTCTGTTCAAGGTTAAGAGTTGAAATGAGATCAGTAAACCTTCAAAAGGTGATTAAAATGAAGTAAAAACTTATTAAAAAAAAAAAAGTGGGGAAAACCACTCTAATCTTCAAGTTGCACACACCAGTGCAAAAGAGAGGCAAGTTCCATTTTGGTGCCTACTATACAAAATAGAGAAAACAGGAAAATTTTAATAAAGATGATTAGTTAACATGCTCCAGTTGTTGTCTTTGACTTCAGATTACACATCTGCATAGTCATCAAAATCATGGCCTTTACACGTCTTGTTCAGAAACTAGTAGCAGAAAAAGACCGAAGACACCACAGGAACAAATGCTAAGTGAAAAAAGCCAAAAATTTGTTGCACATGCAAACCCACCAGGATTTCTTGCATAACACCAGCTCATTGTGGTAACTTGTAAAAGAAAGTAAAATTCAATCTCCCCTGGGGAACAATCACATCAAATTTCAGCCTGTTTCATTAACTCCACAGATGAGCAGCAGTCACTTCACAGAGGTCAAAAGAAGAGGTACCATTCCCACCACAGTCCCCACAGTTCTGTATTACTTATATATTACTACTAATTATATTATTATCATTAGAATTGAACGAAGCTATTTTTGTAATTGTCATTCCTAAGACAATAAAGGGATCTGAGTAATCCTCAGTCTTAAAAGAAGTCATTCAAACAATTCCCACCATCACCACATTCAGGTTTTCAACTCACTTGGAGACACCAGATGTATGGATCAATACTTATAGAAGGCCAATTAAGGCTTATTTCAAGACAGATCTAATACAAAGTATTTACCAATCATATATTATATAGTAGCAAAAGAGAATGTAGTTATATAATACAGCTAGGATTTGAAACATCAGGACTTGGAAAATTCTCCTTCCCCGCTAAAAGGATTTCCTTAGGAGTAGGAAATATACAGATCAGTCATAGTCTCCATTTCTCTCCACACACATTTATGTATATAAATAATACCTCTGTTTTAAATCCTCCTTCAGTTTCTGTTTTACTTTGGCAGCAGAATGAGCTCTGCTAACAGCACGCGTTTCTGGAATTCAGATGCTGAAAGTTCATTTGAGCCACAAAATCAAAGGATTCTGATATTGGTGGAATTGAATCATTTCTTCTGATTTTTCTGGATAGAAAAGGAGATACAAACAGGGCTGCTTGCAATTTCCCCTGCTGTACTCGGAAGGCTCAGCCGTACTCCAACAGTACAGATTTACACTGTTCAATTTGGGCAGAAATGCACAGTTCCAAACCAAACTGAAGGCCAAGAACTGAGATGTAGCCTTCTTTGATTTTCTAATTTCTCCCATAAAACTCCAGGTAACTTCACCCCACTGACAGTCCCTCTGGCAAATTCAAACCTTTCTTATGTGAAAAGCTCCTAACTGCGGGACAGCAATTCGAAGACATTTTTATCTCTTCAGTTAATGTAATTAGGCCATTGATAAACAAGAGTTCTGCAGCTTTTTCCTTAACACCACGTGCTGTTTTATCACCCAATTATGGGCGCCATAATTGTCTCCGACATCGTCTAACGGCAATAAAAAGCATTCCTGCCACAAACTGTGCACAATTCTGAGCAAACTCGGGAGAAATGAGATGCTGCAGCCACCCAAAGTTCAAGGGCAGGGGGGCAGAACCCTTGCTTTGAGCAGTTGTGGGAATTCCTGCAACCTTGACCATTTTATGGCTGTATTTTCATTTCAAGCCACACAGGGAACCGAGCCTTCTTAACTGAGTTAAGAGAAAGACCTTTGCCTCCCCATCCGAGTCCTGCTGCTTAGCAGGAGCACAAAGGAGAAGCTTTCCTTCCACCAGACGCAGCACAATGACACAGAGACGCGCTCCTTTATCAATATTAACCGTAAACTGCTATTACTGGCTTTTCAAAGAGCACTCCCCCCCTTTCCGAGCCTTCTAAGTGGATTTGAAGCCGGAAGCAGCTAATTGACTTGGAACGAGGAGTTATCAGAACCCCTTTTAATTTGCTCAGAGCAAGAGTTCCCATTCTAAACCTAATGCACACAGAAAATACGTGCGAGGCAGGGCGCTGGAGCGTGAGGAGGATGCTCCTGCACTGAGGCCATGAAGGCATTTTTACCAGCACCGAGGGACCGGCCGGTGCCGCAGCACCGGAGTCGGAGCGTCGTGAACGCCGTTTGCAACGAGGCGCCTTCAAACCCTCCTTCGAAGTCCTCTGGTGCTCCCAGCCCATAGGAAGGAGCTGGAGTGCAAACCAGTAAAAGTTATACTGTTTTGATAAGGAGGTGTGTTACAATGTCATAACATAAAATATAAAAACTTAAGTTTAAAAAATAGAACCAAGGTGATCGGCAAATCCACAGTAACATGTGGCAGGCAGGTACACAGGAGCGTCCCTTGCTGTACCCACAGGGCCTGTTTTTGGGCATTCAACTCCGAAAACACCTATTTCCCCCAGTATGTCTTTGCTCAAAGCAACACCTTGCCTTTATGACTGTGTCTCTCTGGCAGGACAGCATCTCTGACTCCGACTGCAAATAGCAGTTCGTAGACTTACTGGAAGAAAAATAAAGAAAACTTTTCTCTATACTCTCTCACACAGCAATTTTCCTTCACTGCTTTGCCCAAAACACCTCCCAGCTCTTTATTTATTACGGCTCTCCAGGGTGGCAGCATTAGAAACCCTTCAGCCAGACACATAAGTGGTTTCCTCACCCTCTTTGATAAGCAGGTAGATCCGAAAACAAAGGGACTTATAGATTTTTCCATTCTCACGCGGATGGTTTTCTGTGAACTGCACTTTGTGTACAAATTCAACTTTTTCTTATCAGCATAAGACATCAGTAATCGAAGCATTCGCCCTACACCTACAGCATTTCAAAAGCTCCCTTTAAAAACCTGCTGTGAGGAATACCACAGCACAGCACCAGTATATGAGGCTGTTCTCTGGCTGCAGAGGAGTTTCAAGATTTAAAATCACAACATGGAAGTTTGAAGGAGAACCCTACACAGTTGTGAGCTGCAGAAAATCATGTTGGACCTTGCTGGGAGCTGACTGGATGAGTGCAGGGTGTTACCTTGCCGGGAATGCCCTGTGCACACAAATGAAAGCTTCATCCCTCCTCCCCACAGCTTGGGGGAGGAAAAAAAAAAACAACTTTTAAGTGGACAGCAGGAGGGGTGAAATGATGAAGGAGCAGACTGCATTAACGTTTGCCCTTCGGATCCCAACAACCCTCACAGGCAGGTGAAGTTACTGAGAGCTAAAATCACCAGCTGAAACCAGGCTTTGCAAAACTGAACCCATCCTCCGACACAACCAGAGTCACCAGGAAAGGTCTCTGAGCACAGAACGGCAGCCAGGGAAGGAAGAGCACAGACTAGGACAGATCAGCTCATGTACATGCTCTGAGCAAGCAGAGATGCAAACAGTCCTGTTTAATCATTCTGCACAGGACTGGAAACTGTAACAACAAAATGAAGCTTCGCATTAAATACTTGCTGAGGTTCGGGTGCCTAAAGGATTTTTGGTCAGGGGAGGCTATAATGCCAAATTTCCTACTGATATCAACCAAAATAAGAACTAGGCATATTCCTGCAGCCTATCACTTAGCACTATATTCCACACACAATATGCAACTCTACACATTTTGTTAAAACCACCTAGTAAAGTTTTTTTTTTTTTAATGGGAAATAGACCCATTACAGGAATAACCAGAAGAACAAAGCCCCTAAGTAGCCGGCAGCACACGCACCAAGTCACATTTAGATGCATAGTAACTGCACCTCTCTGACACAAAAGGCGCAAGTCCCTATATTTAGTACGTGGAGCAGTTCTCCATCGGAGCTGCTCCTGCTCGGATCTGCCCCAGGGCCCAACCTCGCCCCTCAATGCACCCAACTTCACCAAGAGGAGCAGCTCTGCGGAACGACTCCGCAGGCTCCCGCCGCGCCCCGAGCCACGCGCTCCTGGAGGAGCCCGGCGCCTTTTCCCACGCCCTGGGAGCTCTCGGCACATCCGAGTGCACCGGCTCCTCCTGAACGCGAGCGCTGAAGGGGTGCGCTCCTAAGGGAGGAGAAATACATTAATAACTAACGTTGTAGAAATAAAAAACCAAAACAAAACAAACTAAAAAAATCAAGCCCAAAGATGGTTAAATCTTCATTTCCCCCGCGCGCTCTCGCTCTGCGTGGCAGCGTTCCACACGAAGCGCCAAAAGGGCAAACAAGCAGCGAGGAGCTGGTCTTGGATAATAAAACACCCCGTACGGCCATACACCAGGTGGAAAACTGAAACTCTGGGAGGGACGGGGATCCCCCCGACCCGGCGGCTGCTGACAACTCGCTGAAGATGAACCGAAACCGTAAAAAAAAAAAAGTTTTCCAACACCGTGAAAGGTTTCTAAAATTGGCTCCAGCCGGGCACCGAGACAGAGAGCGAGGAGAGAAAAGCGTGTCCCGGCGCTGCCCCCCGCCGCTCCCGCTCGCTCACCTCCGGGGCTCGGGCTTGCGGCGTTCCTCCAGCTTGGCGGCGGGCGGCGGCTGCGGGGCAGCCGGGGCGGCGGGCGGGGGCTGCGGGGGCGCTGCGGGCGGGCTCAGCGGGGCATGGCGGCGGCCCTACACCTGCCCCTCCGTGCCCGTGTCCGTGCGGGTGAGCGCCCGCGGCAGCCCGAGCGAGCGGCGCGGCTGTGCTGGCGGCGCCGGCCCGGCCCGCATTTAAAGCCGCCGGCGGGCTCGGCCGTCCCCTTGCCCGCTCCCATCCCGGCCCGTCCCGTCCCATCCCATCCCCGGCCGCCGCTCGGCGTCACGGGGCCCGGGGCGGGGAGCCCGGAGGAGGAGTCTGCGAGCCGGGTCTGCGGCTCCCCGCCCCGAGCCCCGCGCTCCGGGGCAGGTGCGGAGCCCCGCGGCCGGAGACGGGGAGGATGGCACCCCGGGACACAGCCCAGGGGAGCTGGGAGCCTGTGTCGCTCCCGCGGCGGGATCCCTGCCACTGGAAACGCACGACCCAGGGCGCATCTGGGTCGTAAAGGACACGGCACAGAGAAAAAAAAAAAACACCCAAACAAAACGCAACCAAACAAAAACATAAAAACATCCCCAACAAGAACAACGACAAAACACCCCAGGGAAAACGTAGAAACCATCATTCGGTCACCTCATGATAATTTTCCAAGGAAATAATACCCTACATGTAGCTTCCAGCACGGCAAGGCTCACCTTGTTCACCAGTCTAGTCCTCGTTCTTCCTCTCTCTCCTGCACACACGCTTCTATGGACACTAATCACTCTTCCAAAGGTTCCCTCTGGACTGGTGTTGGATGAGAGCAGCAGTGCCAATATTCCACATCTTGTTCAGTCAGCTGTGGCTCCTGCCCTCAGCTTGACTGTCCAGGCCAAGGTGACGAGATCCATAAAATATTTTTAAAGCCCAGAGCTCTGCAAACAGCTCACAAGGAACATGGCAGAGCAGCAATCCATCACGGGAAGGACACGGACTCTCAGGGGAACAAAGGAGGCTATTGTAGCTCTGTAGGGGGAAAACTCCCCTTCTTCGGCAAGGTTTAGGATTACCACAGGCAACTGCCTCTTCGGCTGCTCCTCACTACCAAGTTCCACTTTTGTCACCTGTCCAAACTCCGTACTAGGGAATGACATGCAATCCATTGGCCAGGCAAAAAAGCAGCAGCAACAGAAGCCACAGCACTTGCAGAGTGGAGTTGAGAGCACTGCAGAAGGATGCCCCTGCTGAATTCCTCCTCTCCCCTGCTGCTGTCACCCCTATGCTGTCCCCAGCCCCTGAGAACAGACAATTGGCTTTAAACCACTGTCCCCTCACCCTGGTTAATGTTTTCTTCAAAGATGTCAGAGCCGTGGTCTGCACGTGAATGGGTCAGGACTGGGGCTCCACTGCTCTCTTTGATAAATCCAGTTCCCTAAGTACATGTTCTTCACCAACCAGTGAGTTTCCAATGGGTACAGTGATGACTCCCATGCTCACAGCTGTATTTCATTTCAACTAATGACAGTCCCTTATTAACAAAAGCAGAGCACCAAATCAATTGGGAACCTCTGTATACTCAAGACCTAACCCAACTCTTCCCCTCTTCCACAGGCTCTGAAGCAAGGACTGCTCTCTCCATGCTCTAACTCCCTGATGATGTGCCAGTTAGTCTGTACCTTCACTTCACTTTATTTTTAAATGACCTGGGAAGCTCCTGAAGAAATGACACATTAGCCACTTGAGAAGACTGGTGTTGCTTCTCGCCACTTAGGCAACTCAGGGGGGTTCTGGGATCCCTCCAAAGGTTGCAATCCCTCAGTGAAAGCACCTCCTGGATGCTCCTCAGCAGCACTCAGAGCCACAAATAGCTCTTAGCTCGCTATTTTAGTAACAAACCTAAATAACTCCCTTACCAATTCCAGTTTTCCTCACACCTCACTGTAACTTCACATACTGTCACTTTAAACCTGTGCATTGGATTTTCTGGCTAAAAAAAATGTTTTGCCATTAGGATGCATGATTCCAAGTCAGTCTTTAAATATACCATCGCTACATTTAATCATCTAAAACCCTACCAAGAGCCATTTCCAGAAGCCCTTAAATCAAGAGCCAGGGCAGTTGTCTCGGCCAAGTTTGAAAATGAGTACGCTCTCTGTGCAGAGAAACACCCAAGTAAAATGCACTAATAATCCTGTCTGTCATCGTGACTGACAAAATAAAACCCGCCGGCTAGAGCCGACTTGTCGGACGCGCCGTATATATGTACCTTTTGGCATTTCTTACACGGCCTGGCTCGCACGTTCCCGCTCCAAACCTACCCAGCCATTTCCAATATTTTCTCTGTTTGATTTAATAACCGGAGATAAGCTCGTCACTCAGGCCCACAGCCCGCTAGCTTTCCCCTCGCTGGACAGGCCACGGAGAAGCAGTTTGGCTCGGGAAGCCTTTGGCTGGCTGTTCGAACCTGCCTTTCAAGCCTGCTGGATCCAGCCCCGCTCACAAGGCACAAAGTCGGCCTTCGCCAACGCCAGCCTCCCATCCCAGCTAAGGCAATGCCTCAGCAGGGCACAGGACAGGATACCACCTTCACCACAACGCCTGCTGCCGTACGGGAATTATTTGGCTGCCTCGTCATCCAGCACACACACATTCTCCTCACTCAGCTAACTCAGGAACTCGTTTTCCGGCGAGGTCACGCAAGGTATCGCTGTCAATGACAGCATCTGACATGTGTATGGATAATGAGAACAGGCAAAGTTCTGATGGTGAAGATTAGAGAACATACACACGCGCATGCTCGGTGGGACTGGAAGGGTAGAACTTTCCCTGTGGGCAGGTTATTCCATAAATACATCTTGCAGCCTTTCTGGTAGGTTCCTCGGAAGCCGCTCATGCTGACCACAGCGTTGTCAGTCAGAGGCGACGCTGAACGAGATGGAAACTGGCAGCTCCTGCACTTCCAGGGGTTTGTGCAGACTACCCAGTGATACAATATTTACGTTGGATTAAGTCAGGAGTAAGTCAGCCTAAGTCAGGAAGTTTCAGAGGATAAAAGGATCTCAATGGAAGGATCTAGGTGCAGAAAGACCGCAGACTGTGCTTGTCTCAGAGGCTTTGCCTTGGCTGACAAATCATCAGTGCCAAGTCATCATTACAAAAGCAGCTCACCCTGAACACACCTGTGCATGCAGGAGATCCTCTTTACACCAACGAAATTCCCCACACACGTTTTTGAGGACTCAGTCCTTGTTCACAGCTATTTCCTCATGACCCTGAGGCGTTGGGGGGTTTTTTGTTTGTTTTACGCAGACACAGTCGTGCAGCTCATTGTAGCTGCTGAATTCAAGGGAACAAATTCCCACACTGCATTCCTTAGTATTACAGCTGAATTAGTCCAACAGCACTGATTTCCAAGGGAACCACAAAAAGCAAGTCTGTAGCTCTCAGATTTGTATTCAAGTCATCAAGAATCAGGACTTGTCTGTCCTTTCCATCCAATTCCCAGGAAATCTAGACAGAAAACAGGGTCTCAGCAAGCACTCCCTGATAGCTGATTAGTAAAGGTCTAAGGTGAGCAAACCTATTGGCTTTAAAAACTTGATTAGCAGGTCCTGCTTTTTCCAGTAGTCCCGCCTCAGTTAGCTGTGAAAACAACATGCAGTGGGGAGCTGGCTCAGTAAAGAGTCCCAGCTCAGCCCTGCCTGCCTGCCCACTCCCTGTGAAACCACTGCAGGGCCCTTGGAAGCAAACTGCCAAATTCCCACTCGCTTCCCCTGGCTCGATCTTTTGCAAGAGGCAGAAACAGGAGGTGCCGAGAAACATTCAGGTGAGGCAAGAGAGCCAAATGCTGGAGAGTTAAGGGGCTTTTGGCAGCAGTGCCCTTGATGTGCTTCTCATGAATAATGCACCGAGTCTGCTCGAGAGCAACGAGCCACCCTGGAGCACCCGGAGAGCCACTCAGGTCACAACAGTCCCCTCCTTCAGAGCACAAGAAGAAGAGCAATGGGGATTTCACTGGGTAGGGAAATTGCTTCTGGTACCTTCCAATACTCCTGCTAGCTTCCGAGAGCACAGCGTGTTTGCCTCCAGAGCTTTGAAAACACACGTTGTCTTACACTCACCTGGAAAGCAACACAGGTTTGGGCTTTGCACAGACCTGTGAGCAAGACCTGCCGGTCCCCTACCAACTTTTCCAGGACTGAATTCCCTAAAACACTCATATTTCTTTGCAAAAACATCTCTTATCTTTTCAGCAAGAGCAAACTCCTCCACGCACCAAAGCGCCGCACCTCTTGCATCCCTGCCCGCCAGGAGCCCCCGCGCTGCTCGGGGCCGGGAGAGCGCAGGGCGGGAGCCTGCGGCGCTGCTCGGGGGCCCTCTGCTGGGAACCAGCCCCCCTTCCCCCGGCACCCCCGGAGCAGCCAACCCCAGCTCCAGGCCCCCGAGAGGGGCGAGCGGCCGCTGTCCCCTCGGTGGTGAGCCCCGGCCCTGGGGAGCAGCGGAGAAAGCAGATTTCACCCGCCTCAAGTCATGTCCTGCTCCCTGCTCCAGGGAACGAGGCCAAACCAGCCTCTGGTGAGAGCCAAAAACGCAGGGCTTTGTTAAAATAAAGAAAGTGTGTTTGTTCCTGCACCCACAAAACCCACCAGAGCATAGGATGCCGAAAAACGCGCTTCCGCCACCTCCAGCTGTTAGGACGCTGGGACAACAAATACTCCCACCTCTCTGGAAGGAGGAGAGGGCTAAGGAAGAGCGGAGCAGCCCAGCTGACTGAAGCACTTCTGTGCTCTCAAACACATCGCCTGCTCTCTGCTTCAGAGCAAGTTCAGGCAGAAAGCAGGTCAGAAGGGACACAGATCCTTTCACAAATCAGGGCAGGAGGGAAATCCAGGGCTGAAGTCAGCCCCCTGCAGCACAAGGCTCGTTGTAACCCCATGAAAATGGGGTACAGACCTGGAAGTGCCTCTGCTCTCTGATAAGTATGGGTGGGCAAATGGGAGGAGCAGTATTTAATTTACATCAGGAGGATTTATTCTGTTCCCAGTTTCTCCCCAGCTGTCATTTTGATGGGTTTCTTTCTCTTCCTCATTCCTCAGCTATTGGCATCCTGAGCCAAAAAAAAAAACAAACAAATCACAAAGAAATCCCACAGGGATGGGCCAACCAGCATTCCAGCCCGTTTGTACAGCACCTGCACTGTGCTCCAGACCAATTCTCCTGAGCACCAAATCCTTACAAGAGCAATAACCACCACCATTATCAAAATCCTCCTCACCTCCTGTGCACCAGCTCAGGAAAGCTTCTAATATTTTATCGCTGACTGGAAGGACATGGAGAAATCTCACCCTCTCTCAGTGTAAGCCCAAGTCCAACAAACGGCATGACTAGTTCAGATAAACCTGCAACTCACTTGGATTTCTGCTGTCAAAGCTCAGCAGCCCCCCAGCCAGCCTTCCTACCCTCTGCTTGAAGATAACTTCCCACAAGCAGATGGTGACAGGCATCAGGATTAGAGATAGTTTCCCTGATGTACACTGCTTCCTGCCTGCTCCTCTAAAATTGAATCCTTGCCTCCTGACACTGAGAGCAATCTGGTCTCGAGCAGCCAATATCCTGCAGGAAAGTAAATGGAATGGCAGGTCACCGTGATCCTCTTAATTCAAGACTACATCTTTTCCTGATGTAAAAAAATCCCATCTGGGACACCTCCGCAGGGCTTTGGAGATGCCAAATGGCAGCAGCAGCAGGAAATCCGAAATACACCATCAGTAACACAGGTCCTGTACTGATAAATCACCAAACTTCTCTACCTAACCCAACCATATACACACCTGAGCGTCCTTCTCAGGTGATGTCCTGCAATGCATACTTGGAAAAAAAGCTATAAAGCTACCACAACAGCAAACTACGCAGTAAATCTATGGAGATCTGTATTGCTCAGCCCCAGCCAATCCATCATTAATTGATTTCCAGTGCCATTTAGGTTATTGTTCTTGGAACACTGTTTTTCCCCTTACTTTGCCAATTTAAACAACAGATATTCATCTCAGTGTTTCTTCTTCTTTTTCTCAGTTCACCTCAGCTCTTTGCCTTTAACCATTTTCCGACTGTACTAATACAGACTCTTTATTCCCAGAGAACAAGTGTGTTTCCATTGATTAAATTTTCAAGTTGTTGCCAGGTTTTCCCTCTGCAGGCCCTCTTTTGATATGAAGAAAAAGGCTACCCAGGAGCAGCTGGTACTTACAATACAGTAACTCCACCATATATTCCCTTCTATCATTTAATTTCTAAACTGCAGATCATTTCGAAGCGGGACACAATTTATGATGCCACACATCAAAGGTTGGCTTGGGCTGCTGGTTTGCCTTTTTTCTTTTCTTTCCTTTGGGTAGGGGTTTGGTTTATTATCCCATTGTCCATCCTGGGTCATCAGAAATGTTTTCTTTTCAAATAATTAAACAGCAGCATTATCATTCACTGCTTTGGATTTTCACATCTCTTGTTCTGTCTCTCATCTTTTATACCAACATATCCTAAACAAAACATTGAAAACCAAACATTGGCAGGTTACACTTAGCCAGAAATGTCTGCTCTATAAATAAAGCTTTGAGGACTTGATGATTTTTAAATTATTTGTTTGGTAATTCCAACAGAAACAGACTAGTTCAGAGCAAACAACAATTCCCCGGGAGCACATACAACTCCAAAAGGGCTTTGCCACTTTAGGGCAGTCTGAAGAACAAAGCATTCTAGGGAAGAAACAAAAAGGCAGAGTGAAAGTGAAACTGGAGAAATGTGTTGTCCAAGTCAAAACAAGGCCAAAAACAGAAGGGAAAAAGCATCCCTGAGAGCTGGCTGCTCTTTCAGCGCTCTTCCCAGCTCCACAGTTTTTCTGCTACAGCAGCTCCTGCACATGCAGGCAGACAAGGAATACTCCCAGCGTGGAGCCCCAGATCTTTGGGATTCACCCCAACGGAAGGGAGAAGCAACCCACGCTGATACCACCCAGAAGCCACGCAGTCCGTCGGAAAACCTTTGGATAGATACCTGTAAGTATGAAAACCTTCCCTGGCCAGCCCTGTCAGACATCCAGCACTCCTGTCCAGTGGAAGGTGTCCCTGCCCACAGCAGGGACGTGGAATGAGGTAAGATTTTAGGACCCTTCCAACTCAAACCACTCTGTGATTCCATGACATTCTGGGCATTGCTCCCCACATTCAGCAGTTGCTGAGCTGTGCACTTCATGTGAGGCAGCACCAGGAAGTTCAGAGGAGAAACCTGCCCACAAGACCTGTTGCTGAAACCACCTTTTTAAATACCTCTCGTGGTTCCCTTCAGCAGCAGTCACTACAAAAGGCTGCAGCCAACAGCCCACATGCAAGCTCCTCTCCATGGGAAGGAGGCGATTTGGGGAGCAGAAGTTCAAGGGCAAGGAGTGCCTGGTGCTCTGGCAGATCCAGGAAGGGCAGGCAGTGGAACCTCAGAAGCACTGACCTGCAAGAACAGCCACGAGGACCAGGCTGCCACGTACAAGAGATGAAGTATCCGACTGGCCTCGGCTCCTCCAGCCTTCCAGTAAGCCAAATAAATCCAAGGCATGTCATCTTAAGACTAATAGAAATTAGGGCACTGTGTGAAGTAAAAATGTGCAGAAACAATATCTTCTGCCTTAAAAACCAATAAACTAGGGCTTCACCTCAACATTTGTGTAGCAACAGGAGACGGCAGTCCTGAGACAACATCCCGCGCTGTGTGCTTTACGGGGCTCGGGTATGATGGAGTACTGATGGATATTTGGGACAGCATGTTCTGGTGGAGCGTTTTAAGAAAATACGAGTGCTGTCAAAGGGCAGGCTTTCACTTTATGCTTGCACATAACACCAGAGTAAAATATTGCCTTTGGAGAATCTCACGTACCTTTTGATTAACACAAACACACGAGGAATATCTCCATCTCTCAGAGCCTTCAACTTTTCGCCTGTGTTTTCCCCCACACTCGTGGTCCCACCTCAAAGCCCCGTCCTTCCCCACCAAGGGAGGGGACATCCCCAAGGCACCTACCAGCCTGTCCTCTGAGGCCAGAGCATTCTCTTACAAAGCTGTGGTCTGCAGCGGAGCAGCCAAGAGCTGCCTTCCAGGGCATGATGTTGTCTTCATGTTCAGCCTTGCTTGTGGTGGGAAATGCAGGGGGGCCACTGACATCCTTTGTTCCTCCACCGCAGCACAGGCAGTGTAATCCAGTGTAATCCGTGTCCAAGCACCAGTGGTACCCCTAGGCCTATGGTGTAACTGTTCCAGGTGCCACCCCTGATCCGCAGTGGCAGCCGAGGCAGTGGCATACCAGTGCAGCAGAAGGTGGGAGACATTATATTCCCATCGCTCAGGACAATGTCTTCAGGCCTTTCCTTTCTCCCTTCCTGCCTATCTTATTTTGTGAGGTTACATTCCAGCTTCTCACTCAAGACTCCTCACTGAGTTGACGGGGAGATTCCAAGGGATATTAATTGCTGTTTGAAATCACTTCAAAGGACCTTTTTTCCCCCTCTCGTATTAATAGCCGGAATGAGGAAATTGGTTTGGTTTTCATACTTACATCTGCTCCCCGAGTCTCTGCGCATTTCAAAACCCCATCTTAACCCAAGCCTGTTGCTATTCAGGGCTCCTGCTCCGTGCAGGCGCTCACACCCATTCCTTTCCTTTCCTTTCCACTTCCCCGCAGATCTACAGCCCCCTGTTCCAACTGGCAGCCAGAGGTGCCAGAAATAACCACAAGAAAGGCTGCCATGAAACCTCCAGCCAAGTTTTGAAGATCCAAGCACTTGACACAAGCCTCAGTGCTTAGAGTGCTTCAGCTGAAGGCAACCTGAACTCGGGCTCATAAGGTTTGTGTATCAGGGATCAAATATCAAAAAAACATAAATGAAATTACCTTTTTTTTTCTCTTTCCATAAAAACATGCAAGGTAACAGTTGTTCTACAAGGCTGTTAGTGCATACTTGTAACAGTCTGCTGCTGTTCTGCCCCTCTGGTACTAGCTAATGGCTGGTTTTCATTCCTAAGTGGTTCCCCCTGGCCCCCCCGTCAAAGTCTATGCTACAGTGATTTTGGAAACTGGGTCAAAATGTAATTACTACATTCCCATGCTTTGGGGTGGGGAAAGAAAATAAAAGGAGGAAGAATGGCAAGAAGAAATGGCGTTGGCGGTGAGCCAGCGCTGTGCTCCTCTCCCTCTCACCTGAGCCACAGCCCCAAGCGCTCCCACAGCAGCTCTTTTTTCCCAGCACAGTTGTCAGGGAAGTCCAAGTGTGGGGTCTCCTGGCCGGACACCAGCCAGCCCTGCCCTCACGGCTGTGCTGGAGGACAGGAGCAGGCGGGAGATGCAGCTGGGGACTGGGGAAAGACCCCGCGAGAGGGGAGCAGCCCCAGCAGAGGACAAGCAGTCACTGCCCTGTGACTCTCAGGGGAGGCTGTAGTATCCAGCTCATCTCTCCAGAGCTCTCCCTGAGCCTGCCATTCCCATGTTTTCCCTTCCTGTAGCATAAGCAATAAATCCCAGTACTTTGTTTCCCCCTCTTCACTGAGAAGTGCGTGTAAACATTTTCCACGGGAGAAGGAAAACATTTGCTGTGTGTTTAGACATGCCCTTATTATTGTCACACTTAGAGCACAATCTATCATACCTTATCAAACTGCACATCTTCAGCATGCAGATGCTTTGTGACGACACATTTAGGAGGCTTTCCAATATGGAAAAGGGAATGACTCAAAGACTTATTTATTCCACATCTTCCTAACTAGGTCTCTCTGAGAAACACAGAGCCCATTATAGACGTCCCCTGCCTTCCTCTGTCCCTCATTGTTCCTTGTACATGCAGTTATCACAAACCAATTCCCTTTGCTGCTCCTCTGCCCAGCTTTGTTTTCCACAATTCTCAGAATATCAGTTCCAACTCTGCAGCATTTGCTGGCTCTGCTCCCAATTAATAACTGCAGGTTAGAGCTGTGTCGTTACGGCTGCAGATTAACACCAAAAAACATTCAACAGTTCCTGAGAGATATGGAGAGACACACAACCTTTCCCTTCCTAACACCGAGCGTGGTTTATCTTGTTATCCCAGCATTCCAGGGAGATGTTATGCCACTTATCTAAATGATTTAAACAGATCAGAAAGTTGGCTCAGCAAGAGCACTTGCCACTGACAACAAACAACCAGCCTGATGTTATCCAAGAAGTAACTGTATATTCTAGCACAGGTTAGACAGATCATACACAGAATAAAAAAGATTAATTTTCATGAAATCACTCTGTCATCATCCCCGCACAAGCAGCAATTAAGCAAGCAGGAGCACACAGCAAAAGGACAAGTTTCCACTGGACGTCTGGGTTCTTTCAGAGGTGTTGCAAGGCACAGGATTGTGAAAACCCCAGAGCTGCCTTTCAGAGGACTCCCCAGCTCCTAAACTCTCTGGAAAACTCTCCTGGTTACAATAACAGAATTGGTGCAAAAGACCTTGCACCTGAAAAGTGTTTTATACTGGTCATGACCCGTATCAGCAGGAAAAACTCTGTGAAATACCAAGTCTGGCACAGAGGGAAAAGGCAGTGTCAGGATTTCAGACTGGAGGTCACTGCACCCCTCCTGACTCATTCTGCCTCTCAGTGTCCTGTCCCAAACTGGGCTGCCCAGACCTACCTCCAGTCCTTCCACAGATCCAGCTGTCCCATGGGCTCCTTGAGCAGGAGAACCAGCTGCTCGCAGCAGCTCGCCTTCCACATTTGCTCCAGCTCAAACAGAGAGGCAGAGTCCAGCAAGCACTGTCCACGCTCAGAGGGACACTAACTTCGGGCCCATGTGACATTTACTATGGCCCACTTCTTCCCTCCCCTCTGCCCCCCCAGGGAAAGGGATCAAAATAGTTCCCCCCCCCGTGACATTTTGCTCCCCTTGCCCAACAGGCTGTGGGAGCCTCTCCATTAAATCCCCTGAAAGCCAAGCAGTGCCCTCACCATTGGGGTGAGCCCCGAAGTGGGGGCCACCCTGTGAACACCTAACCTTCCTGCTGCCAGCTCAGAGGGCCTGGGGTCTGGGACAAACAGGAATACCCCACCAGTACAATTTGCTCTGCCCACGCTGGAGGTGTAAGGCGAGCCCTTGGCCCAGTGACGCTGTAAGGAATATGTGCTGGCTGGCTGGCCCGAGCACCTGATCCTTCACCCCACTCACCCCTTCCATCCCTCCCCTCATCTGGTTTTCCTGGAAACGCAGTCCCTCCAGAAGCCAGCCATATGTCCTGCTGTGCACCCCTACCCCGCTGCTGCCTGGGACCCCCGCCTCACACATGCGGACGTGCAAGGGCGCAGGACACGGCCACAGTCTCGTGTTTCAGCTCCAGGCTGCCAAAGAGCAGCAGCAATAACGAGAAGGGAGAGCTGTGTCCAGCTCCAGATGAAGGCCAGGTCACACCTGCCACCAGAAAGAAAGGAGTGGAGCAGAGCTGGGACTGGGAGCCAGGATATCATTTTCTTGATGGACGGAAGCATTGAGGACATTGTGACCTCTCGTTCAGCAATGGACAGTGCTCCTCCCTTACATCACTTAGGTTACTCTTCATGGCACCTACAATTGCCCTCATCCTGGGTTCTGTACCCAAAAGCAAGTGTTCTGTACTCAAAAGCAACTACTCACTCAAAATGCAAGATTTGCCTCCACAAAACCTGTATCTCAGACACTAAAATGGATAAGATTTCCTAATTTTATTAATTCCCCCACAACCAACTCTCTCGGAACACAGAGCACACCTTAATTCCAGCTCTACCTAAACTCATCACATACCTTACTCAGCAGTTATAAGCAAACAGAGCACGTGTCTCCCTTCCCAAGGCAAGGGTGCGAAATAAAATGCAAAACTCAAAAGCTGTTCCCAAGGAAATCCCCTCTCCCCTCCATCTTGGACACTGCAAGTCTCTGGAAAGGATTTAATTCCCAGCATGAATCAGCTCAGGTCACATACAGCTGAGGCACTTTTTTCCCCCTTTCTCTTTGAAGTTGCTGAAGCAAGTGTAGCTGTGGCAACGCCAGCGTCAGCTGGAGCATTTGGATATTGCAGCACCCTGCTTTGCCCAGAGCCTGCTGTGCTGCACAGAGAGGCTCAGAGACAGCCTATGCTCCCAAATGTTCAGTATGGAGGTGGGCCAGGCACGTGGGGAGATGCTCTCACCTGTGATGTACAGGCACAAAGAGCAAACAACTTATTCCTCTGCCATCTCCAGCACGGAAAAAACAAAACCAGTTTAGCCCCACTCTGGTGCCTTAGCCATTTCCTTCCCATCCCAACATACCTGCAGGCAATGGAAACTCATTATTAGCCTCCAGTTAAGCCTCAGAAGAGATTTTCCTTCCATAATTAACTCTTCACAACACTCACTTTTTGTTGTTACCTTTTTTCCAGGACTTTTGTGAAACAAGTCTGAAAACTTTTTAAAATGTTTTTGATTTAAAGAATGCTAATAAGTGATAGAAGTAAGAATGGTAATAAGTGATAGAAGTAAGATTCAGAGCAGTTAAGTGTGCAGTGCAGCAAACGTAGCCTCGTTTTTGCCCCAGAGTTATCCAATGGATAACAGGAAGATTCTGATGTATTTTGGTTCTGGAAACAGAAACATGGCTGTGTTTTCATCCCTGGTGCAAATGAAGCTGGTACTGCCAGATTACCTGCGAACATGCAAGCCTGATACACCTGCACAGCTAATCACAGTCTGTCAGGTTATTTTGGTTTGGTTATTTTTTTCCCTCTGGAAAGCTGGAATGCCACCCTTACATTAACTTGTACTTGGGAACAAAGCCAAAGCAATACTGCTGCCAGTCCAAGAACGCCTAATGAAGAACTGAATCCTGTTCAATTCAAAACTACAGGGAAAAAGAATGAAAACACATGGAAGACAAACACAGCAGAGTATGCAGCAGTTATCTCTCCTTTAAGGCTTAAGGATTTCAGTACACTGGAAAGAACTTACTGTTGATGTCATTAAAACTCTGCTTGGAAGTGGCAATATTCCGAATTCAATGTGCAGCCATCGCAGAAACCAGGAGAATTCTAAATTCTTCAACTCCATGGAAATTAATACCAGCTAGGGGAGGGTGATTTACAACAAACCAAGCTATTTTTAACTGCCTGTTAAAATGCACATTTCTGCTTCTACGGTTGGCACAGCTTTCAGACAAGTAATTGGCCATACTAAAGCACATTGTGGCACTGAGCACTGCAGATGTGCCTTTATACAAACGTTGCAGGAGATGCAAAGGTTAGGTAAACACCAATTCCTTCTGTGGAGAGCCTGCTTCCAGCACAGGACATGGAAAACCTGCTCAGGCCAGCTCAATCCCTAGCTTTCACCACTTGTCTGTGTGGCCTTCCACATCCCTACCGAAAACAGGAGGAAACAGAACATGCTCTTGGAAAAGACCTAGTTCAGTCCCAAGCATATTTGTTTAGAGGTGTTTCAGAAAGAAAAAAGGGATATAAGACCCCAAAATTAATACTAGTGAGGAAAGGAGGGAAAAATGTATTTAAAGAAATGGACAGACGAAGAAGAGTTTTTCTGTTGATAGAACAAGGATCCTAAAGAAAATCCTGAACTCCTTTTATAAGGCATTTTGAGAAGCAAAGAATAAAGGAATTAACCTGTTTCTGTTATTAACCTGTGCCTCAATTGATTTGCCAGTGGGACCCAGGTTTCCCTTAAGGATTCTGACTTGAATGTCGGAAAGCACCGCTGACTCACCCAGAACTCCACTCAAGTTTCTTAACCTTCTCCATGCTTTGATCTCCCCATACCAGAAGCCAGAACTTCCTTCTCAGAAAGCCTGAAAATTGACAAACACAAAAGCCCCTGAAGTGGAAGGAGAGCCCTCCCAGCCCTGCATTTCAGCCATTCCAGAGAGAAGGTTGTGCACATCCTTAAAGGTGCAAGTTGATTTCCTGGAAACCTTGACTCAATCGATCCATTTACAAGCTCAAGTCTTTCAAAGTGAGGGTTCATTTTAATTTTAAGAATTTTCCTGTTAACAGCAACAAATCATCCAGTTCTATAGTTATGAGATTATTTCTTCAAGCACTTTCTTTGTGATAGAGGAGATCACAGGGAAAAAAGACATGGGAGACTTACAGCCAGCCATATCTCCACACAATCCTGTCCAAAGCCCGTCTCTCACAGGAATAACACCACTCACTCCGGCTAATGCCACGGGAGGCATGGAATGATGCATTGTTTAAGTGGGTAATTTCGTGAGACCTTTTTATATAACAGTTTCCTAAGAACTATTTCACATCCAGGACACAGAGTGGATATTTGAAACGGGTCCCGCTCCCGTACAACCAGAAATTTCACCAGAAATTCCTGCTTTGTTAGCCACCTCACCAGGTTCCCAAATATCAGCAAAATACCTCCAGGTCCAAGTATTCCAACACTTTCTTGTGCATTATGATTTGGGGCCCATACCTATGTGCTGCAGGGACACGTGTCCCTGCACAGTGCAGGGGGTTGGAACTAGATGAGCTTTAAGTTCCTTTCCAACCCACACTATTCCAGGATTCTGTGATTTTGGGATTTGGTGGTAAAGCAGCACCAACCTCGCAGACCATGTGCATCACTCACTTAAAATTTCTTGCAGGAGTTGCTGCAGGATCTAATTAAAAGCGATTATAATTAGCTCTGTAGTATTTCCCCTCACACTTGAGCATGAGTAATAAACCAAAGATGCCAAAACTCAAAAAGCAAGGGGATTTATCTGGAATGCAAAGACATCAAAAAGGTTCCTTCCTCTCCAAGCTTACACCCCGTTGTCACCGAAATCCTGTAAAATGTTACCTGCCACGAATGTCACAGGCTGAAGTAGCCCAGCCTCAGAAAACAGGGTTCATTTTTCTGAAGCTGAGGAACTTGACCACTGCTGCTTTCAGTCCTGCTGTGCATTATTAAAAGGTCACCAGAAGCAAGAGCTCCAAAATGGTCTCTGCAGTTCTTTTTAATAGGATCTTTCTCCTTCTTCCTGTATTGAAAAGCAGGGAAGTTTTTAACTCAATTTAGTGAACATTATCTCCAAGTCAGAGTTGACACCCAGTGAAATGAGTGGGGGAATCCATTTCTCTTGAAACCACTTGAAATTTTTTGCTAACTCAGACAAGCAGCAGGTTGAAAAACTTGCCAAAGCCTTTTCTTACTCATCAACCAAAGAGTTTACATTTCTCCCTCCTCCTTCCATTTGAGTGGCCAGACATTTCCGTGGCCATTTAGCGGCTTGCTGGAAAATCCTCCCTCTTCTGCCAACCTGCCAGACTCTCTGTTTGCTGAGCCCAAGAACACAGAGCGGAGCTAATCTATTTACCAAAGCACTTTCCCCGGGGTGGGATGGAGGAAGGTGCCTCTGGAAGAAGAATAGACAGTTAGGCAACACGGGAGTGCTGCTGCAGGCATGAGTGGTTTATCTGCTGTTTGATCTCTTCTGCTAAGGGATGGCAAGAATGGACTTAATAACTCCCCATAAACACATGGAAGAAGCAGGAGTCTGGGGTGATTTGGGAAGCAAAGACAACTCTGTGTTGTCAGCCTGGCTGCTCTGAGACGGTGAAGCATTCACGTTATAAAAAAGCATCATCACAAAGACAGTGGTCATTCTTTTAAGGTGAAGAAGTTTCTAACTAAGCAACAAGATGGACCAAAATAAGAAAAATTATTCAAAATTTCAAATAAGAAATTTCCCGTAGATTTTTTTTTTTTTAGAAATACTTCCTGACTCCTTTGCATGGGAAGAAAAAAAGAAATTCTTCTAAGATACCACAAGATCAAACTGAAGTGCCATGCAAGGAGATTCCAAGGAGAACTTTCACCAGTGTTTTAACTGGGATGTCTATTCCTTCCTGCCCACACCACTTCAATGATGTTCTCCAGCCTCAGCTCTCCACCCCTCACCAAGTCTCCACCAGTGCCACAATGACTTCCATCCCTTATCTCTACACCTTACTTGATCTCTTTGATGAGTTATGCAATGTTTATGCACCATTTGATCTTCTCAGATTGTTTCATAGCAACGGACAACAGTTTATGGTGAATATTGTGCGAACACTCTCCAGCAGAACATGCCTATGAGTCCTGCTGCTTTCTTGGATAATGCTATGCTCTTTGGAACAATAACGCTGGTCAACAAGTTATCGTAATTTTATGCTAAAATTAGAGCAGTTGAGCATTATTTATTTCTAGTCCACTGGTTTTAGTGAATACCAGGAAGCAGCGAGAATGTGTCCCATGCACTGCAATCCATGGTACTCCATCCATGACACTCTGGCAATGCCGCTTGCAAATCGGAGCAATCGGAATAGGAAACACTGCATGGCAGCCAGAGCAAGGAAAACCTCAAAGTGCTCACCACATTCCTTGGACTAAACACCGCTGTAAAAGGGACACCTAAAACCTTGAGATCTGGATTCAAAAGAGCCTCTCAGAGCCACAGTGAAAACAATGTTCAAAGACCCCCAAGGTACTACGGGAAAACACAAATAAACCCAAATTCCTCCAGCTAAGTCCCAAAGTGCTGCAAGTTTGGTAGCTGCTGCCTAAGCTCCAACCTGTCTCCCAGAACAGGCAACAAGCAGAGCAATTCAGGCATTTCTTACCAAATCAGGCGTGCAGGTAAAAGGTTTAAGTGATGTTTACCGTCCACATTTAGTTTGTGACCAAGCATTCCTGAAGTGTTAAAACAACAGCCTGTCTTTGGCTTTATGTGGAGCAGTGCCTAGAAGTACCAAAGTATCCAGGCTTTGCAGTTTTCTAACCTTTCCTGGTGAAGTCCCATCAACTGCTAAGCAGCATATTCCCTCTCCCTCAGAAACTGAACCACATCCTTCATAAACCTTGCAAGAGTCCCTGCTTACAGAATCGGTCCTAGGATCCTTCCTGCAGTGTCCAGGAGAGATCCTGAACTTTGGCTTCATAATCCAGTGTCTCTCTCCCTCACTCTGTAAGGGCCTGCTTCAGTCTGGCCTCTATCTATGATGTCTCCTCCTTAAGACCTTTTCCAATTTACACATCATCTGTAATTTTCTGATTTCCAGCAGAAGTGAAGGTTTTCCAATAACAGACTTCACCAGTATATTTGGATTTCCTGCTGCTACTTAATTGAAGTAGCCTGAATAGGTCACTGACTTCTATTTTTATATTGTCTGTATTTCAAATCAAAATGCAGTGCTCTCAATTAATTTTCAAATCAGCTGCTAAGATTTTAAAACAGAAGGGCCCAAATATACAGAACAACCAGGCACAGACATGCTCATCCATTTAGTTTTTCAACACACACTTTGTTCCCAGGGCAAGGCCATCCATGAGATTCCAGATCTCTTTTGTTTTCTTCAATATGGATTAGCACACGAAGCAAAAAGCACACTCCTCACCATCTTACAAATAGTTTGATAGGTATCAATGTCCACTGCATCATCACGGTATTTTATAATATGCAATACCCTCCCCAAATTAGATTTTACACCACCAATGTTTGCAATTTAATTCCTTGCGAAGTTAACAAAGGGTGAAACTGTCCTTTCTGGAAACAGTATCATCTCAGGTCAGGAATATGCCATTCCATCTTTCCTACTAAGATCTCCTGCCATCGGCACACAAAGGGGAAGGAAAGGTACGAACTGTTCAGATACATAAACTCCTTTTTACGGGAGAAGCCCCGGAGCTTCAGACCATGTAAATAAACACCTGACTGCTACCAAAGAGCAAGGACCAGAAACAGGTTCTCTGACACATTCCAAAAATAAACACGGCTGTTCCATCCCCCTTATCAGCCCTACCTGATCTGAGCCTCAGCAGGGGCCACTTGTCTAAGCAGGCAACATCACAGTCTCAGGATGACAGAGCTCTCGTGACCTTTATTGTTATTACTGTTATCAAGGACATCACAAAACGCTCTTCCTTGGAAGCTCAGCTTGGCTCTGATTTTCTACTGGAGGAAGGATTCCATTTTCCCCTTTAATTGTTTATTGTTGTAGGGATCAGTGCTTTTAAGGTGTTTCATGTTATGATTTTTCACACACAAATAGATACTGACTCACTGGAAGAAGACAAAAGCTGAGGAATCTGAAAACAGGGCTGTTGGTATTCCTAGCTAAGTCTGCACCACCACAGGCTACACATGTGGAATTCTAAGCCCTGGAAAGACTTGTTTTTCATGTTAGTAACCCCTTGCTTTCCACTTAACAGTCACCCAGACGACATCCAGTCCTTCAAAACAGTAAATACCTGGAAACAAGATGAACTTCCTTCTCCACTGCAAAGAGATAAAAATGAGAGGACAGAAACGCAATTCCAGTGCTAAGGACCTGTTGGCAGCATCGTCTCTCCTGTTGGAAGGCTTCACTCCAAACTCCCCAAACAACTCTTAAGACGCACATTTTCCAAACAAGAAGGAAATTTTTACGAGTGCATGGAGTGACAGAACAAGGGGAAATGGCTTTAAACTGACAGAGGGAAGGTTTGGATGCACGTGCCTTGAGCCTGAGCTGGGGAGAGGCTGGGGGGGACAGGGGGGCTCAGAGCCGAGGGTGGGCAGGTCTCAGTCAGTTGAGGTGCTTCTGCAAGAAGTGTGTGATGACAAACCCACCCCTGTAGGGAACACCAAGATGGTTTGCGTTGTCTTAGAACATTATTTCCATTTTCCACAAGTAGCATAGTGTCCCTTCCCAGACCTGCTTTATTTCCAATTAAACAGTAATAAAAGGTGCATGAAAGGTAGGACAGGATGAAATAAGCCTTAAATATTTGTGGCCTTTGTATTTATTACAGATCCCACGCCTTCCATACAGTATGTGCCAGCATCTCCATCCAATGCTAAACACTGTCAACATTCCAACAGGAAGAGTTTATGCCTACAGCTCAAGTTAATAAATCAAAATTATCACATTAACCTACAGATTTCTTTCTGGTTTAAAAGGGCTTCAGAACACTGTACAAGGAAGAGAAATTTCATACTGCTAAGCCTGGGGAGTTTGCATACTAAAATAGAGTCAGTAAATAGCACATTAGAGAGAGGTCATTCTGGAATGCAGTTGGCCAGAAATGAAACACCACAATTAGCAGGAAATTCTAACAGTTTGGTGAGAGTGCTCTGCATCACGCTTACAGAAATAGACTTAAGCTCGCATTTAAATGCCAGCCTGATTCTCAAAGCCAGGCAATGCTGATGTCTTCATCATGAAAGTAAATTCAAAGCTAACTCTGGGCCGAGTTAAAAACAGAAAGCCAAATTAGCCATTAGCATGGAAAGTCACTTTCACCGCTGTATTTTTAAATTCTTTCTCTACATTTTTGGGCTGCAATTTAGTATTAGAAGATACCAGCTGCTGAAAAGCAAGCTTCAGCACAGCACTTTGTCCTTCCTAAGCCCATCCTGCTGCTCATCCCCTGGAGAGCTCTCTCATGCTCTCTCTTCACTATTCTTGCAGTCCAAGCTCAGCAAGCCAGCAGGAATTTGGGCAGAAGAATTTTCCTGCAGCTTACACAGCAGAAACACCCACGTTAACCTTCCCAATAACCCTCACACGTACCTAGGCAGGGCAGAGTTAAGATTCCCAGCTACGTGATTTCTATTCACACTTTGCCCAAGTGTTGACTAATTTGGGAGCGTGAGGCCAGCGCTGGCAGAAGGAGAGGGATGCCTGTTCTGGGGAGCCACCAGGTTTGCAGACACCTGCCTGGCAACAATCCCTGCCCCGCACGGCTGGCATCACACCCCTTTCCCGACTTGGGATTAGCATGTCACTTGTCTGTGCATTAGCTCTTCCCACCCGGCGTCTCCACCAGCTGTCAGAGGCTCTTCCCACCCACGGGGCAGATGGCTCTGTGGCTGGGATGACTATCTAGTGCTAGGCACTGGCACTTGGCGAGCTGCTTGGAATCCCACAGTGGAACTGTAATAAGCTCGGGGCATGACTAAACCTGAAGCGCTGTCTGCTTTTCCAGGGGCGTGGTGCCCCAACCCATATGTCACCTGGAACTTGAAAAAAAATGTGACCCACATCCTCTTTCAATTCCTTGCCCCTCTACCAGCAGCGTCTCGTCACCCATGGCCAGTAACACGTGCTTTGGGAAGCCATTCTGGATGCAGTTCCTGCCAGGACTGGGAGACCAGTGTGTGGTCCTCGACCAGCGCACAACAGCGGTTTGTGCCACGGAGAACTAAGCCACGTTCTGTCCAAACAGCACCGAGCAGGTAAACCCGCTGGCAGCACACTCTCAAAAGCCTCAGAAGTGACACCCTGCACCACCTCAGCGCTTACTTTCAGCTTTGTTATCAGCCCTCTGGCTACCACTAGCTCCAAATGATTTTCCTAATAATCTTTGTGCAGACATGAATAAAGAAAGTTTCAAACAGTCAGGCAGGAGCTTTTAACAAGGAATGCCAGGACTGGGAGCCGGAAGGGCAGTTAGTTCTTCCCTGAATGCCAGGGGGCAGAACAGTCACATGTGCCATCCTTCACAGCCTTTGCAGGCAGAGAAAATAAAGCCCTGGAAGCATAACTGCACGTGAAACACTCCATCTCTGGCAACCCTGAGGCAGCCCCAAATTCCTGCAATAAACACGTAACCCTCTTTGGAAACAAGTCATTTGCAAATATTAGCCCAAACTGCTGAAGAAAAATAAAAAAAAAGAAGGAAGCAAGGCAGTCCTTAGAGCAAGACATTCTGCCACTTGATTTTACAGTCCAGAGATGCCACCAGTCAGTATCCTAAACCTGGTGTTTAGGATTGTTCCCAAAGTGGTGATGCAATGTGCATGTACATAGGCACAAACACACAGATCCAAACTCTTTTTATGAGAACAACCACAAAGTGAAAAGGAAGAAATCGTTCCTTTTTGAAGTCACACACAGTTTACGAAAACTGGAAATTGGAAGCAATCCAATTCTAATCCCTTCCTCTGAAAGAACTCCATGTCTTTAACATATACAGTATGTCATAAACACTGTTTCACTTTCCTTTTAACTCCTAACCAGGCAGGCAACTGGCAACGGGCCTATTTTAAATGCATGGTAAAAAGGCAGATAAAATGACATAAAATGGCCTGTTTGAGTTCAAGGAAGCCCAACAGTCAAGCCAAACAATACACTTAATTTGCCTTTTTAAAAAAAAAACAACTTCAGTAGGTTTTGAAGAAGTGCAGAGACACACATGTTCACTGGTGTTCACTGGGATAAACCGTCTTCCTGAAACAACTTTGGACTCTTTTGATTTTCAGTTGAGCAGCTTATTTGAAACAAAGATTTATAACTTAGCGAAAGGTCAGAGCCACCAGTTTAGCCCAAATCCTTACCTGGCACCTTGCAGCCTTGGGTTTTTACCCAGATAGTGGTGGCAATACCTGTTTGCTGACCTTTGTGAATGTGGTCTCCCAAATGCCCACAATGCCTTCAAGTAATCCCGCTCCTTGACCTTGTTGAGCAGGAGGTGTAGGTCTCCCACAAAGCGATAGAAGGTTATCACATATCAACACCACACTTGTCAGACTGGAATCCCAGCCCCTTACCTTGGACAAGGACAGGTTTTCTAGCGGAATTCCTCACGGGTACAGGTCACACCTCTCAGGTAACCAGCTTTTGTGCTGGCCAGCCACAGGACAAGAGCTCCATCCAGTGGCCCCTTCTCCCAGACGGTGCTTCCCAGAGCCACGGATCCCTTCTGTGTAAGCACCTCCTGAGGCTCTCTCAGAGATACTGAGGTGTTTCCACTCTCTTAGTTTCAATCATGCAGCTTATTTCCCATCAGAAAGTGGGACTTGGTACCAGAGGGGATAAACCCCAACAACACGGATACTCCGAAATGGTCATTTCTGAAATTTTAGGAGTCTCTTGTTTTCAGACAGCATTCACTCGGCTTTACACAGATATCCATCCCTTGTTTATTCTCCTGCAGCTGAGCCCTTCAAACCATTACTTAACATAGGTAATTCTAAACACTAATTCCAATGTCTTAGAGGTAGCACACTTCCTTAGCAGCCTGGAAGGGACATCTTAAACAGCCGTGTGACTTTTGGAGCCATCGCTGTTTCTGTCTATCTCACTACTACTCAGAAGACCACCAGCCTCAAGTACAACCAGTCTGTTTCTGGGACCTTTTTGTTCCAAAGCCTGGAGCTGAGCAGCGGGACACCTCGTTTGTCCAAGAGGCAAGTCTCATCTGAGGTCAGCCAGTCCCCTCCCTGGTGTTAACCTCACATTGTTTTTGGGAAGGAGTCATTCCAGCTTGCTTATGCTGCTCTACTCTCTCTAATTTACCTGGGGCAAAGGGTTATGTCCCTGATCTTTCCATGAGCGATGTAACAACATGTTAGAGGATGACAGTGTTAGACTGAATTCCTCCTGGGTGCCTTATAATTATAAGGCACAGTCAGAGGGCTGTGACAGTAAGGGAGGTTGGCTTTAGGTAGTTGAGCCAAAAGACAATTAAAAAAAAATGGCAGTTGTATAAAAAGCAGGAATAAATACCGTACACCCTTGGTATGGAAAGAACTGGCACGATCTCACCTCCAAAGGGATTTAGGTGCTTAATTGCCTCTGCAACCAATTCAAACACTCAAAATTCCTCAGCCTGCGAGGGTAAGTGCAGATTTAATAATAAAACGTTCTTTTACCTATTAGAAAGACTGTTGTAAAAGTCAACTGTAATTAATTACTGACAGGTCTCGGTTAAACCCTTTTGAAACAGCAGCATGGACACAGTGTCCCGTTGTTAACGCCACATATCGCACTCTGCAGGGACCAGTTTTCCTCTTCTTCTGTGGCATTACTCAGGCATGGAACAACCCAAGAGTCTAATCCCACTTTCCTTTAGGCTCGCAGGACCACAGAGCTTCTTCTCACAAGGTATTTTCCCACCAACCCAGGGCACACTTGCTCAGCCCACAGCCCAGTCCCAAAGGCACCAGAGGAGGTCTGTTTACTTGGACACTAGAGAACCAGTTTATGTTTTTCCTCTCTTCCCATCATATAACCACAAGCTGGAAGTGCCCAACCAAAATATTAAGTCACATGTCCAGCTGAAGCATCCATTGGGTGTGGATCAGTCAGAAAGAAACCACCAGAGCTGTATCCATGGACTCCCCCCGTTACCTGTGATGCATTTCTGCCCTGTCCTTGTGCCTCTGGAGCAGGTCCCCTTTGAGCTTCACAGCAGCGCACGCTGGAGGATTGGGAGAGTCTCAGATAGTGCCAGCCATACCAGGAGCTGCACCGGTGCCTAGGACAAATAAAAGATGGTTCATCTTGTGCCCAGAGGCCTCTGAAAAGGCCCAGGGCCAAACTATAGCGAGAAGAGGACTGTTAGTTGCCAGATGAAACAGTCAGCAGCCAGGCTGGGCCAGGCTTCGGCTTCGAATGCGTCTCAATTAGCTGTGCAGGCCCTGGGGCTCTGCTGCAGGCGGATTCCCACCAGGATATCACAGAGCAACAAGGGTGTTTTTCTCTCTGTATCCAAGACAAGCAACTGTGGGACTTGATAAAGGCTGTTAGATTGTTATTGTGTCACAAACTTTGGGCTTCTGCTCCTGTCTATCCCTGCTTATCCAGCAAAGACCACCGTTTCCCAACAAGTGGGAAAGGCAGGACTCTCCAGGTGGTTTGACCACAGACACCAAGGCTATTTAGGCCATCCTTAAAGCATCAGATTAGCTAGTCCATTCCTAAACCACACTCACAGGAGAAAGGAGGAAACAAAAGACCAAAGCACAAGCCCTAAGGCTGCAGTAGCCAGCTGGCACAACCGGCCCCCCCACAACACACGTGCACACACCCAAAACTGTTCAGCTTGTGGGCAAGTCTGGGAAATCCTGAAGCTGAGCACCAAGGACAATTCTCAGAAGGATCAGTACATCAGTAAGGGAATTATTTTCAGGAGTTAATACTGGCCTGGGTACAGAGCCATGCTTTTGCCACTGTGCTGGGTACCCTAAGGATGTCCCTTCCAAATCTGTACTGTACAACTGCCCTTACATGTGCACCCTGACACCCACTGCTCCTCAGTCAGCTGGGGCGGGCAGGAACTGGCCAGGCTGCTATACAGAAAACCTTCAGGGAACCTTTCTAGAAAAGAAGGCCAAAACTCAGACCCCTTGTGCTAAGAGATTACAGGAAAGGCAGCCATGAGACAGCAAAACCCAAAACCATAATGAGCTGTGAAGATCACTGAGTAGTAGCTGTGCTGTGTGTGGTTACAGAGCAGCACTCCACGTTTGGCATCCCCAACTACAGACTCTGGCTGGATGCTGCAGGCACATTTTTTCCCAAACACAACAATACCCAGAAGCTCCTTCTAAAGCTCATGCAGAAAGTGGCAAAACGCATCAGTTTAGAAACTCTGCTCCTGTGCAAATCCAAGCACTGCCAAGAAAACAGAGTGACATCTTACAGAGGTGGCAGGAGAGTGAGGTGACATCCCTGATGACAACAAGGCACAGGATTAAGCTAACTCACAGGCAATCCTCGAGTAAAAGTCAAGAATGATCCCGGACTGTGCCAGGTTAGGTGGAGTCAGAGGGAGAAATGAAATGAAGCATGTTAACACAGGCTGCATTTTTCCTCTAAGGCAGATAAGGAGAGTGCTAGAGGGCTCTCAGCAATGAAGGAATACAGCTGGCTCCAAAAAGTTGTGAAATCTTTGCCTATTTCCAACCAGTGCCTCCGTGATGGGAAAGGATGAGCAACTGTTCCTGGACTGGGAGGAAAACATAATCAGCTTTCCAAAACCATTATGGAAAATAAACTCAACAGTAAGTCATATAAAAGCATGAGCTGCCCAACAAACCTCTAACAACACAGTGAACTTGGTGAGAATCTCATGGAAGAAGGAAGCTCATTTTGCTCCTTTCCAGCTGGTACACAAACACCTCGTGGAGTTACTGGGGAGTTACCCACGGCACGATGACACCATTTTATCTAGAAATACAAGGAAGAAAAATCTTCTGTGGGGAAGGGCTCACTAAGTCCCTCGGCAGAGTCCACATTGGGGACCATCACGTATTTACACAGAACCTCTGCAATCCCACGAGGCCAAATTCCAATGAACATGTCAAGCAAAGCCACCAAGTCATGGAATATAAGGAAAACGCTGACAGAGGGCAATTAGACTAGATGTACAAAAGAAATTGTTTCCTGTGAGAGTGGTGAGGCCCTGGCACAGAGAAGCTGTGGCTGCCCCATCCCTGGAAGTGTCCAAGGCCAGGTTGGATGGGGCTTGGAGCAACCTGGGACAGTGGAAGGTGTCCCTGCCCATGGCAGGGGGTTGGAAATCAATGAGCTTTAAGGTCCCTTCCAACCCAAACCAATCTGTGATTCCATGATTCAGGAGGATGGAGTTGCAGAAAAGGTTAGAAAAGCTGCAGGCTTTGTAACAAAAAAGAGAAGGAAATATTTAATTTCTTAACAGGTACGAGTCTGTGTAAGTAATAAATTCTGTGCTACCAGTGTGTGAGAAACTCGTGATCAGTGAGAAACTCTGTGATCAGCCCCAACCACTACTAGAGACTGTTCCCATGGGGCCTGTTCTACCAAAGGAGATCCACAGCTCAGCAAAGCTAGTTTTACATTCTTAGATAACCTGTCAGTGACACTCTACTGCCTCTGAACTCCTTTCAGCCACTCAAAAGACATGTACCACGGAGCATTCAGCATTAAACAAACAAATAGATGGACACCGATACCCAATTTAATCAGAGTATTGCTGCAAATCGCTGCAGGTGAGGTTGTGCAACAACAGGCTGCCAGGGGCAAGGAGTGCACTGCTGTGGTAAGCAATTGGTAACAGCAGTTAGGACAAGTGAAATCAGCAGTGGGGCTGGGGTGGGGATTTTCACCAACCTCTGCAAAGACTCACCGCTCCACATCAATTGTAATCAAATGCATTAATTACAAGGAAGTCATTAATTACAAGGAGGTCATAACGCCCTTTTCCTTTTCTTAGGTAACATCTAAACATGCCCAGTTCCTTTCTGACAGAAGATAAGCAAAGAACTCCAGGGTGAAATGGAGCTCTCAATACTACAGCAATGCATATTTCACAAACAGAGGCCACTTTCCTCCACATTATTTATGTTTACAGCACATTTTTCATCTTAGTATCTCAACAACACTGTTTTTACATTCCTACAGTAATCTTTTTCCAAAGCAGTAAGAGTCAGCCCAATTCCACTCCTCGTGATGTTCCTTCTGCTGCAGCAGAACCCTCTTGGCATGGGGGAAATCAACTTTCTCACAGAAGAGAAGTTTAGACACATGCTTTCTCTGAGAAGCTGAGTTGTACCTTAAACATTTCCTTTCTCCATCTCCCATCAGTGACTTGTAAAAAACAAGTACACTTGTTCTCTAACCCGGCGGAATTCAGATACCAAGAGGAGAAAAAGAAGAGACAAACCACACAACCTGTACTCCAAGCACAAGTATTTCAAATTTATCAGTGTCAGAACAAACCACCACTCTAACCCCTTTCATTAAACATTGACAGAGGGCTCCTCTGCGTATCTCAATCTTGAGCAAACAAACCCAAGTTTGCAGTCAGGTGTGTTTAGCTGGATTAGAGATCACTTTCCCTCTCACCCCACCAAAATTAAGACATGAAATGGAGATAGGAGAGGCTCAAGAACACCATCAGGTTTGGGACCAAAAATGGCTCTTTCCCAAGTCCTTTCTGAACACATTTTCCTAACTGGGAGATGCTATTAAGAAAACAAACAAAAAACCCCACAGGCTATTTTGGTGGGTTTCTCTCTGATAATATGCTACGTGCCAGGGAAAAAAAAATAAAAAACCAACAAACCCTCATTCTCTCACAACATGTGCTTAGCTAAGTCCCAGTTCAAATAAACAGCTGTGCCCAGACCTTTACTCCCAGGACAGGCCCGTGCTGGGAGCTCACTGTCAGTACACCTCTACCTTGCTTGATGGGCTCGTAGGGTAAGCACAGCCTTTCCTGGTGAAAACTAACTCTTGCTGAAAGAAACTATTCCAGCTTTCCCGGGCAAAACCCGCACTGACAGAAAGATCTTTTTAACCAAAGTAACTGTGCCAGCAGAAGACAAAGCAGCCTGTCAGGTTTGTAATGGCCTTATTTAGTTATTAACATGTTTATTTGGCAGATAGAAAGTATCAGTAGATCCCCTTCAAAGCAGTCCTTATTCACTGGTGTAAAGGCCAGACTCTCCGACCATCCCTGGAGCATCCAGCCCCTTGGAAACTGTTTCTCCTACTTGCATGACCCTCGAGTGGCAGCAGTGCCCTGGGTCTAGATATGGAACTGATAAGGCAGAGCGTGTCCCACTTCATTGTCACGGTAGGCTCACAGCAAGACTGCTCAGCCCCTTCTTCCACCACCTACGAGGAGCAGAACACCAAACAGCTCCCTTGGGAATTGGCCCAGGACACACAGACCTTCTAGAGAGAGAGAAAAGCAAGGATCTTAAACTTCCTCGAGGGACTTACCCTTGCCTTTGTTCTCCCACTGTTGCTCCCCCACTAGTCCAGCATGCAGGAGCCAGCACAGAGGTTTTGCCGAGTCACTGGCAAGGCAGGAGCTCGGCACCCACCTGCTCTCTGAGTGCTTTGGCAACCACTCAAGGTAACAGGTTAGAGGCATAGAACATTCCTAACCCCCTCTCTGTCCCTCTTCCATCAGGTATGGGAGCTAAACTCCATATACTGCAACAGCTCTTCAGGCATGCCTTTAGCTGACACTTCCCACTTCCTGGTACAGTTGTCAGCTACAGAAAAGCAGGTAAATTTTTATCCTTCTTTAGCAACAACAAAAACCCCTCACTACTGAGCAGACCTTTCAGCATTTTACTTCCAAACCTGGAAGTAAAACTCCATCAATCAGTTTCTTTCTAAGGCCTGTAAAGCTACTGAGTCTAGTCTCTGCTCACCTCATTCCCTCAGTGAGTTACGTGATGTGTTCTGCTTTATTCAGGTTGTTGCCCATTCCCACCCCTCGCTCAGTCATTTCAATAAGGAACACACTGTAATTCAAAGCAATAGCTCCAGTCCAAGCTAACTCCAAGCTGGAGGCTGCAGATTCCTGAGGCCGGGGGCCAAAGGATTTGCAAAAGCTAACAGCAAAAGCTCTCAGGAGGCTGACACTGGTTCCATAAAAGCATATCATATCTGTGAAAGTGCCCTGAAGCAGCACTAAGGACCGCTAGTCCACAGGTTTCAAATTTGCCAGTCAACATGGGTGTCACAAAACAGCTGAAAATACTCCTTCTGACCACTGAAGGACCAAAAAAACCCATCCTGTGGCTGGGATTCTCCTCTCTCGTGGTTGTGCAAATCAGAAGCACCGATGAAACGCTGCCGTTTGACACGAATGTCCCCAGCACACGGTGCTGCTGAGGCAGAACCCGTGGTTGTGTCCCTGTGGGAGCACGGCCCCACAAGCCCCAGCCGCCGTGTGCAAGCCACTCCAGCCTTATTTCCCAAGACTCCCGGTGGATTGTGCGTGCCACAGAGATCCTAATGGATTCCATTTAGCAATAGCCTGCTTCAAAGCTAGCCTACAAATACCTCAGTCTCCCCACGGATTACAGCAGCGCTGTTTCCCGTAAGGATTCAAAGCTTCTCCGTCTCTATGATCTCTGTTCCTTGGTTTGATTTCTATGGAGCTATTTTGGAAATGAAGCTTTGATAATGAACATGAGCCAAAGATTCAGTCCAAGGCATCTCATTCTCTCTCATATCCTGCCAGATGAATAAAACTGTAAGAGTCATATCAGTAAGAAGAGAGTCAGCTCTACCATATGAGCATCTCCCAGTCCAACATCTGCCTCGTAATGAAATCTATTTCCCTTAACATCCATCTCAACCCCCTTCCCTTTAAAAAACAGCCACTGAGAACTTCCCTTTAGCTCCTTCCATCCTCCCCAACCACCTCCACAGCAGTGAAAAGGTTAAAAATACGCAACAAACCTCGAGGCACACCTTGCTATCAGCTGTACAGGTACTATGGATGAGTCATGCTCGGAGCAGCAACCTGTCCAAGACCTCACACTGTCAGCAGCAGTCACCCCTGGAACCAAGGACTACCAAATACTAACAGTTTGGGGATTATTTCAGATTAAAGCTATTTTTACAAACAGCCCACAGTCCTCTAAAAAAAACCCAACAAACAAACAAACACGACAATAACAACAACTTAGACCAAACTACATACATTGGTAACAGTAATTTTTTAACCAGTGCTGTGATCTGCCAACCAGTAACAGAGATGAGAGAGCACTGAAAGGTTTGGGGGGTTGCAGTGTCCAAAACAAAAAAAAAAAAATAAATCACCAAACATAACATCCTGAAACCAAGAAGCAGAAGTGAAAATCAGTACTTACATTAAGAGGCTGAGAATTCTGGTGTCTACATCGAATTTCAAGACTTTAAGTACTTCCTAGTGCAAGCAAAGATCATTCAAGGGATATCTTATTCCAGCCAGCAGGAAATGTCATAGGACAGATCTAATCCCCTACAGAAATGTCTCCCAAGACCTAAAACAATTACAGCTATCTGAGGCAAGGATCAGGATAGGAACAGCCAATACTTTAGCCTAAATATCAAGGCTTGGAGCTGAGGAGGTGAAGTGACAGCACAGTGCAGGTGCTCCCATCCAACGTATGTGCCAGCGTAGGGAAATGGAATGCAAAGGTTCAGCCCATGGGAAGTGGCACAACAGAGGAGGAGGGAGAACTGGGTTATACTCCAGCACTAGAGACAAGCGGAGTAGAACAGACAAACAAAAAACCCTCACAGGCAGCACAACAAAAGCAGAGACACAGAAAATTCCTGACCAAAGTGGCTAAAAGGAGGGTTCTGCGGAAGGGCTTTGAAAGATCCGGACAACTTCAGTGTGTGTTCCACAACAAGCAAACACAATTGTTACACTTTCAGCAAAGCTTCCTGAGCTCCTGCCGATATGATTCCAGCTGGACTGTACCGACGATCCCAAAAGCAATGCTAACAGCAGTATTTAAAGCCAACAGTGCAACCAGACACTGGAGGTGTCCTCATCTGAGAGCAACGGGCAAGTGCAGACCGTCAATAAAACATAAAAGCAAGATGCATTATCACTTTGAGTGTATCATGGGTGAGCAACCTTCGGAGGAAAGGAAACTTTTAGATGGGAAGAGCTAGTGACTCAGCTCCGGCATGGACAAATTCCATCGGCCCCACCGCAGGCAGAGGCTAACTGCAAGTCATTAACAGATCTCATCAAAAGCCATTACTTACACCAGTTAAAGAGCAGCAAATGTGTATCACCCAAGTTATAAGTGGTGATAAAGCCATGAGACTTGGCAAGCACAGTAAGAATTAATCTCTAGAGTGTACCATGCCATAGCATCTCAGCACTTACACACACAGCCAGCACAAGGCACACTGACAATGCAGAGTACCTGAGGAAAGGAGAGCTCTCAGCCTCACGGAACCTCAGTTCGCTCTCCAAGACCTAAAACTGCTCAGTTCCACAAAACTGAGCTACATTCCCATGTCCCAACCCACAGAAACTTTGGCGAGGACCAGCGCACCTGGAACACCTACCCGACTATGCTGGACCATTGCAGGAAGCCCTGAGGAAAGCAGCAGCGTTGCAGCTCAGGGATGATACCTAAGGAGTCAGGTCCTGCTTTCGGTGAGCGCGGGCGTTCTCCTCACGAGGCGCAGCTCGGGCAGGACACAGGTGACTGACCAACAAGCCAGTCAATGACCTGAGGCCACTGTGCTGGGCTGAGGGGTCGGGGTAAAGGCCACGAGCCACAGCAAGGACAACGCCACACGTGCCACAGGTGCAGGGGAGGCTCAGCAGGGAGCAACAGCCATCGTTTTAACAAACCAGAGGAGGCAAATCTGGAATTATGGCAAAAAGGGCACATTGTCAGCGCACATCCATGGACAGTGCTGAAAACAGGAGGAGTTAGGAAGAGCCCCAGCAATCAGGTGGGCTAACTCAGCACAACTCCTGGGAAAAGAGGACTAGAACACCTAAGACACCCAAGTAGAACAGGGCAGAAGCCACATCCTCAAGGAGGCTGCATCCAAGTTAAACACTGGCTTTAACATGTCTGTTATGACTTGTACAAGATCGTGGTTTTAGCAGTTACTAAAAGACAAGTCACAACAGCTCAGAAGGAAATCAGAGAGAGAAGTACAAAATGCAGGACAGGAGAAAGCACAGCATGTCCTCTGAAAGAGCTGCAGTGGCATCATCTTGGTAAATAACCCTCAGGAACCAACTGCCTTTTTCCGAGCCAGTCAGTACTATGAGCCAGCAAACATCCGTGGTGCAAGCTGCACAGCCTTGACATCCTGGAGATACGTATATGGAATGTCCAGCCTGCCCAGGACATTGGGAAGAGCAGTCAGCAGAAATCCAATGAACAGGTAATACAGCCAGCACTCTCATTTACCACGCACCACGTTCTTATTTACACTGCTCTCGTGTTCCCTACACCACGAACCAAAACTTAGACCCAAGAACAAAAGTCACCTGCACACTACAACAGCCTCCAATTTGGGCTCTGAGCATTACATTATACCAACCTAAAGGAGAAAAAAAAGCCCTTCACTGCTTACTCCCGTTGTGGAATCCACACTCCTCATCACTAGTGCATTTGAACCAGCATCCCCAGTTCAGGTTCATTTGGCACATGCAGGGCCTCATGCAGCAGAACTGCTCGGTGCTTTCCTTCCCAGCACTGCTCAGGGCTGTGTCTGGGACGGATAGCTCGGAGCTAAAGGCTGCCACGGCTCAGACACCCCGGGATTAGTGTTATCCATGTGCTAATATTCACTCACAGCACACAAACAGCTGGTGGCTGCACGGAAGACCTTCTGCTGACCAAACCCCTCCCATTAACTCAGCCTTTTCTAGTCGTTCACTTAATCCAGCGGGGTTTGCTTTATTCCCCTCCCTCCCTCCCCACAGCAAGATTTATCTCGTTCAGTAGAGTATTTATTCATCAGTTTTATGTTTTTGCTCTGGCCCAGAGAGGAAGTGACCTCTTCCTTCTTTACCTTTTCCACAGCCATTCACTGTTAAAGCCCTAATGCTCCTCTCGCAGCCAGCCCAGCGAGTGAGACCCAGGGACACGATGACCTCCTGTGGCAGATTCCAGCACGGATTTCTCCCCGTTGCCTCTATAGCTACAGGGACTGCAGCACAGCTTTTGCCATCAGTCCTACAAATTATTTCAAGATCCAACTACTCCTAAGTTTCCTCTCCTCACAAACGGTGTTTTCAGCAGCTGTACTTTTCAGCAAACTAACTTCAATACAGCCAACGTTGCACTGATGGTTTTTAATATCTTTAGAAAAAATAAATAAGTTCCTCTGGCCATGAATCTGGGCCAGGGGCATCCAAACATCCCAGAGAAAAAAACCTAAAACCAGGGCTGCCTTCCCCCTCAATTATTTAACAGAGCACTTCAGACCTACAAAAGAGCCCATCAATATTAACTAGCGCATCCTCCCGGCCTCCTGAAGGCATGGGGAGGTATCAATATTTTAAAGATGAAAAGACCGAGGCAAAGAGTGATTTATTTACTCGTGGTCACGCAGAGAGTCTAAACGGGAGCTGGGAAAAATCACCTGGGAGTCCCTATACCTGGCTATGCCTAGACCCCTTGGCACAGGCACTTGCACACTGGTTTTTGATAAGATATTCTTAATTACTGCACATACATACAGATTTCCCTGGTCTATGCTTAACAGTTTATGGTGAGTTTCTCCTGGGTCATTTTACTTCACAAGGAGACTCCTCAGTGTCTAATTACTGGAGAAAGAACAGGATCCTCTCAATACTAATCACATTTTATATACAATCCCGTTACTATGAAGCCTGCTTAAGTAAACAGAAAACGGTACAAATAAGTAACTGACACAAAACTGTAGAAAATTAGGTTCTACCTATAAAATGGGCTGCTGTCCTAAGCAGCGTTTCTATGAAGAGAACTTAAAATGCACTATACAGAAAACAAGCACAAGGACAGAATAAAACAAGGCAATACAAAGACCACTGCTCGCCCGGGTACTTGCGTCACAACTAAAACAGTACTAACCAGTCATTTAATCCACATCCTAACCGGAAGAAACCCACGTCCCGATTTTGTTCCCCCATCACGATGACAATCCATTAAAACAAGCAAGCATTCCTAGGCAATTCCATCCGAGCATCTCTCACCCAAGGCAAGAGAAAGGGACACAACACCCGAAGGCTGAAAAACCATCCTCACCCAAACAGCAGACACCAGTGCAGAGAATTTTCGCATCTCTAACAGGCAAAACCCGACAGAACGGTCCTGGTTTGTGGTAGCCTGGGAATAGATTTAAGCCAAGGAAATACTGACAGATTCAGAAGGCTGAGGTACTGTTGGAGCTGAGGTTTAAGCCGAGTCTCAGGCCATCCCTGGTGCTGTGTGTCCTACATACAGCTTCGTGTGCTCCAGCCCAGCCACTTGCAGAGCCCCCAGAAGCTCGGGGGCCGGTGGGGTGTGTGTTTGGGGTTTGGTATTGTTTTTTTCTGCACACCAATTAAAAACATTCTAATAATTGGTCATGACTTCGCTCCTTCCAACCCAAACTTGGCAGGCAGAGATTTTGTAAAGCTTTCTGGAACAGGCTGCAGATAACCTGCCACAGAATTTCTGTGTGCTCTCTGTGATGGGTTTCAAAAGAAGCCTTTATTAGAACTCAGACATGTTTACTTGCTTGCAACAAGCACTGTCATTCCAATTCCTGTAATTAAATCCACAATTTTGACAGCTGAAACTGTAGGAATAATTGCACTGTTAGTCAAAATAAGTTGTTACTGTTCAGACTCTTGCCAAGAATATTTTAAAAGCTTCTACTATGTGTTTCAAGTAAATCTGAACTGAATCTTCATCCATTCCACTTCACTTCCTTTCTGGAGCAAAGATCTTAAAATCCTTCCTTTCACTGGGCAACCTTCAAGTCTCACACAAGATTTTCTGCCAGACTCCTTCTACTTTCCACAACATGAATGTTATACAACACACTTGTACTGAGCACTGCTACACATATGATGCATTTTATGTAATCCTATGTCCCTCCCTTAAGTTCATTTCCCACACATGAAAAAAAAAAATTGAAGCCAGTCAGCTTCTCAGAAACCCTAGATAACTTTTTACACCAAATTCACCAAGAATCCACAACCTTCAGGTCATCCGTTGTACCAGTATTACATACCAGCAATCCACAGTATCACTGCTTTTATGAGACAAGAGACCCAACAGTATTAGGCACTGAAAAACTCTTTCCAACCACTTTTATTTTTCAGCCAATGGTTAGAGAATGCCAGCACAATTCCAGCCACAAAAAGCAAGCAATCTCACCTCCAACGAGCAGGTAACAGCGGCACCAAGGTAGACAATAAAATGCTTTGCAATACAATTTTGCCTTCAGAAGCCAACCGTGCACTCAGAAACTTTTAAAGCAGAACAAAGCAGCTCATAAAACGCAACACTTGAGATGTTGCACCCTGACAAGTTTGCGTTTTCTGCACCTGCAACAAGAGGCTCAGTCAATACAAGGAGGAGCAGCAGCCACTCCACACAGGTGTCCCCTTCTGACTCGAAGCAGTTGAGACAGGACAGCCTACTTCAAATAGTGCAGGATCCGGTATAAGCACCCAGAAGGCCCAGGGAACACGTGGAGCAGCTGGAACAAAGGCAGGAAGCCACCTCTGACATCCCAAATGCCATCATGGGATGGTTTCTAAGCACATCATTTACAGATGGAGGCCATTTGGAAAATGTTCTTCTTCCTATTACGGTACCCAGCAAGCAAACCTATTCCTCTCCAGGAGAAGAGGACTTACCAACAGCAAAACCAGCTCTGTTTTAATAAAAGCTTTAAAAAAAGGGTAAAAAAAACCAACAAACAAACATGCTAGAGAATGGAAAGCTTCTGAATATCCTAGTTGGCAGTGCATATTGAAAACAAATACAAAATCTCATTTGACAGCTACAGAATGTCAGCCTTATTTGCATTTAATTCATGTGTTCTGTGAAGAACTTCATCTACCAAAGTCATCAGATGACATTTTTTGGTACCTCAAAATATAAAACTCCAGGTTACATTGCAATTCCCTTAGCAGCAAAAATGGTTTTCACTTTTTCCTTCCTCAGAACGAGACATGCGTTACTAATCAATGCCACTAAAACACACTGAAGGTATCTAAAAAACCACTACCTTCTCAAAAATTAAATAGCAACTGGATAAAAAATTAATTTAAAAAAATCTATAAAATACTCTAGAGCTCATCAGTCTGATCAAAAACTGGTGCAATATTTGGGAACGCTCAGAATCCTTGTCTCTTCAGAATCTGCGTGTGCTACTTAACACAATACCGAACAGACATCGTGATTTATTTAGTAATTTCCCTATTCACAAAGTTTATTTGTTCCTCACAGTCAAATCACCAGGATTGAGTCCTGCCTCTCCAGAGGCCCTCTATAAAAGCAGAAGCTGCACTTGAGACTTTGATCGCACAGATGTTTGGAAGGGTTTGGCTCTGTCTGCACTTCAAAGAGGATTATAATGTGCTCAAAAATTCTTTGACCTGCAAAAAGAAACAAATATTGTCAATCACACTAAGTGTGCATCAACAGAAATAGACAGCAACTCTGTTTACCTCTCCACTGCTTTATGCTTTACTACAACCTAAAGAAACAGGGAAAAAGGATCTTGGGCTTGGCCATGCCATTACCTGTCCATCAAGAACATTCCCAGACACGGTACCTGTAATTTAGTAGGTGCAGGGAGAGACACACTGGAATGATGCTCACTCCTCCCACGGTCCTGAACTGCAGCCCACAGTCACAAAGGAGTTACTTTAAAAGCAGGTGTAACCCAAACATGAGGAGGATAATGACCACCTCGAAAGAGCTGTCATTTGGAAACCACCGAGTCACGCCCACTGCCAGGACACCGTTGGGATTTAATGCCAGGGAACAACTCAGGGCACCTAATCAGGGTGTTCCCTGGAACGAGGCTGGCAAAGAAATCATAAAGCAATACCTACTGAAACCACAGTGCTTGGGAAAAAAACGATACTGCAGATCAACACCAGGCTCACAACTGCTGCCTTTAAGTGTCAGGAGCATCCTAGCAACTAGGCTGTGATACAGCCTGAAATGGGGGCATTCTCCTTTCTGCCCACTCCAGCCAGGCTACTCCATGGAATGGAATAGACCAGTTACTAGAGAACCAGTGTTACCCTTTTGGCAGAGGCTCTCCTACACACAGCCCATCTGTAAACGTTTTGTCCAAATTCCTGATGAGAAATGGAAACAGATCTTGGACCACACTCTCCAATTGCGACCCTTCCCTTCCCAGGTCAGGGCTCATGGACATGGGATAAAAAAAAAGAGGTCAAATCACTTCCTGTAGAGAAGGGAACACATAACTGTGCCAAGACTGCAACTTAAAAGGAATCACCAGAAAGCCACCCTCCACTTTAGAGAGTGGCACCAGCAATCCCACTTGGAGAACCTTGTCTGCATTTACACACCAGGCAGAGTTTCCAGCTGAGGCAAGGAAGCACACAGGCTCTGGGTTTCTGTGGGACATCAGCACACACTAAAGCCCAAAGCACAGCTCATCAAGTGCAGCAGTTCTGGGGCTCCACTTAGGAAATGGCAGAAAAAGGGCCCACACAGGGCTTAGGCTATTCCCAGATAACGTGCCAGCTACACCAGAATAAACTCCTCCAAAATCCGTATTGAGTCTCCTGAGCCTCATCTCGTCCTGTGCAGTGGGAAGCAGGCACCCCCCACAGCTGCCATGTCCTGTCATTCCATCGATTAACAAGCCCGACCAGGAAGACTGGTTTTAATCAGGTGAACAGTTCCACTTTGGGGTGGATCAACAGAGATCAAAGGACCAAGCTGCTTTGCTTGTGAGGTAACAGTTTATTTCCACAGAGCAGAAGAAGGCATGTGTCCCACTGCTGAGGTCTGTAAGTCATTGCAACTGCTAAGATAAAAGGCAAGTTGTCCTCTCTGGAATCCCAAGGGGGCTCAAATACCAAACACCTGCGCAGTTAAATGTTGAAGGTTTGGCCCGGATTTAAAATAAGCTTTGCAGCAGGCTACAAGACTGTTCCCTTACTTGCATGTAACTCCATGACTCTAATATTTTAGAAGGATGATTGGACAGTGATGTGTAATTAGAGTAACCCAAACCATTTGTGAAATGTTACCTTTTCGATCATGTGGTCGTATCTGTCCTTTTTGCCTTTGAAATCTTCGTTAACATCTAGCGTCAAAATCGGAATTTCCTGCAGATAGTCAAAATCTGTTCTGTATTGGGAGAGGAACAAAGCAAATATTAGTAGCTGAACATAGAGCAGACAGCACCCAAGTCCCTGCCAGCATTTCCATTGCTGAGAAACGCACGATAAGAACTGCATCTCTAAATTACAGCCAGGAGTTCTGAATTTACAGCGTGGCCCCTGGGACACATTAGCACTGATAGATATATTACTGAAATGTTCCTGGAGTTTAGCTTTGCAAACCGTAAGAAAAGCTGGAGTTTCACCGGTGGAAAAAGCATTATGGAACACCCCTTACAAAGATTTATCCATCCTCAAGGAACCATTCAACAAACCCTACCGCAGTGTCCTATGCTGGAGCCAACTTTCGTGTTTGTAGTGAAGCTTCTCCAGATACTCAATGGGGATCTCTTGTTCCTCGTCTCTTCCTCGCACGAAAATCCTATTCAGGCATTTCTAAAGGCAAAAGATAAAAACAATAAATAAATCGGTGTATTGCGTGCCAAGAGCACAGAAATATCCACTTGACATTACAGACAGGCATTTCCAAATCTCACCGTATATTTCTGGCTCTTAGGAACTGTTTTCCAATGCAGTAAATCATTTGTTCCCATCCTGAGCACATCCAAAGCATCAACAACAAGCCAAAACTGTTTAAGTATTGTACTTTGTAATTTAAATATGTGTTCTTCTCTTAAATAGAAAAACAAAAAAGCCCTCAAAGTTACTCCAGTGTCCTACATTGTGGAGTGTTTACAACCATAACAAAGCTGAAAGCATGGAAACTGGAAGCAAGGGAATACGGATGTGATCTGTAGGTTAATTAGAGCTCTTCTAAACTCACATTTTCTCCTGTTCATGCGGGTTTCATACTCAAGAGAGATATTCATGATGCCGTTCTCTCCTTTTAAACAAACACCAGATGCCCAAAGATCAAAGCACAGTCACAAGGCCTCACACACAGGACGTGCTTTCACGTGGCTTAGCTCCACTGCCCCAGGTGTAGGGGCCTCACAGCCCACCCCCCAAACCAGCTGTGACTGCTTAATTACTAAAAGAACATCAATTGTTCTTTTCCCTGTACAGCTATATTCCCTGCAAAATAGCTATTCCTAGAGCTATTTTGTACTTTCCCGGGGTTGCTTGGTTTGTTCCAGTGGTGTTTTCTGGTTTGCTGTTGTCATGTGTTCTTTTTTATAATCAGAGGATCATTATCATCACAGTTGATTTTAAAATACACAGGCTGCGCTTGAAAGAACTTTTTTTTAAAGTATTTCCAGACTTAGTCTTAGTCACAGCTCAAGTATTACAGTGTTCAGGGCGACGCTGCAGCCTGAGCTGGACTCTACCCTTGAGGGGCAAGGCACAGAACGCGGACTGTCGTTCTCTGTGCAGTCACACATTTGTATCCCTCACCTCAGGAGTGGCTCTGAGATAAATGATCCCATCCAGCGCCAGCTTCGAACCAAACTGCTCATTCATCCAGTTGTGCCAGTCTTGGTAAATAGTCCACTCAGTCTCAGTCATGCAATCAGACTCGTATAAATTAGCTGCAAAGATGTACCTGGGAACACAAAACAGCGATGGAAACGCAAAGTGGCTTGGACACAGGAATCCTTGGTTTGCCTGAAGTAACTAGAGAAGAAGCTGAGTAGTAAATCTGTAGCATCTCTGATGTACACTTGGAGTGGAATTAAACAGCTGGCATCCTCCTCCTGTAACTGTGTTCACACAGACTGGGAACATTTACAGCTCAGGTGTCCAGGAATAACCCACGAAGCAACTGGTTTGTACACTGTTTATTGTCAGTATCTTAGAGCAAAGGGAACTCCTAAGAACTACGGGATGGGATTCAGTTATCAAATCCCACCTTCTGAACCCAGAAATGCAGTACAGGGCATTTATTTGTGTATTTTTTATTGGCCATAAAAAAAAAAAGATGAGGAAGAACTTTCCATGGAGGGTGGCAGAGCACTGGGACAGGCTGCCCAGGGAGGGTGTGCAGTCACTGTCCCTGGAGGTGTTTAAGGAAAGACTGGACGTGGCACTCAGTGCCATGGTCTAGCTGACAAGGGTCATAGGTTGGGCTTGATAACCTCAGAAGTCTTTTCCAACCTGACTGACTCTGTGATCCTATCTCCCTCCCTGGAGACATTCCAAACCCGCCTGGACACATTTCCACCGCAACTGTCCTGTGATTTTACTCGGGAGAACTGCGACCTTCCCCCTGAGGACTTGGGCCCCACACACCTGTCGCTGTAGACAGACCGCTCGAAGAAGACCACAGGATTCTCCACGTCCTGGAGTTTGCCCTCGAGGGTGCTGAGCTGAGCCCGGATCCTGCTGAGACACGCGTAGGTCTGGAAGGTGAAAGCCCACCTCTCCGGCTTCTCGTACATCATCCGCAGCACGTTCCCACCGTTCTTCTGGGACGTGCTCAGCTCCTGGATTCAAAGGGGAAATAAGCAGACAATGAAAGGCCTAACTCTGAGAGAAGGCAGCTGAGGGGAAGTCAGGAGCAACACATCCCCGTTAAGTTTACGCTGATTTTACCAAAATACACTGTATTTTTGCCAAATCAAAAGAAAGTCCCTCAAAAGCCACTTGCACAGCAGACTGTGGCCACCAGGCAGCAGCTGGATTGCCAGTGCAATTACAAGTAGCTAGGAGAAAAAACACCACTATAAGCCATTTAGCAGTGGTTCATTATTTCCTAGATATTTCAGAGGACACCTTCACACACCCAGAACAACACTCTGCACTCACCTGAATAGTTCAGGGTTGCTACAAGTAACTCTGCCTCACTTTTTCCCATCCCTTGCTTTGATACAGGAAAAAGGCTTTTAGCACTTTTAGAACTTGCATCCTGATGTTGAATAATAATTATTCTATAATACACCAAACAAACTAGAAAAGAGGAACTCAAACACTGTGAAAGGAATCAGCAGAAGTGTTGCTACCACAAAAACACCCAGTGGATTGGATATACTGGATTTCTGAAATTAGAGGAACATTAGGGGGTTTTTTTCTCTTTTACCTCACAATCATTTCCAGAGTTTTGCTGGACATTGCACCATCTAGCTATGGGCTCGGGAACCACTTCCCACTCCTCATTGGCTTGTTTCAGAATATTCACAAAGGTGGATTTCCCTGCAGCTGTAGGAAAAGCATTCAGGAAGATCTGTCAGTGAGAAACCACCCACAGTGGTGTTACTTAACCACTGCACAACTCCGCTTTCCATCCCCACAAATCAGTCGCCCATGCCCGAGCACTCTGGACTTGAAGCAGAGCCCACCGTGTTCCACAGATCGTCAATGAATGGAGCAACAGGGTTGTTTCTCTATCTGCATCTACACGGGTTTGGACAATGCCCTCTGGTGGGATTTTGGGGGTGTCCCGCGCAGGGTCAGGACTTGGTGATCCCTGTGGGACCCTTCCCGCTCGGGACATTCTGTGACTCTGGGAGTTTTACGCCACAAGCAGGAAAAGTGCGGGGAAAAAAAGCGTCAAGGCCAAACAGGTGAATGAGTTACAAACTGTAAATAAAATCGCAAATCGTGTCAGTTTCGTAGAATTCTTACGGCGCCGCGGTAAAGTCTCCGACCTCACGCATTGGATTGTTTGTGCCTCCTGACCTGACTAAAAGCGGGGGGTTTTTTTTGCGGGGAAACGGCCAGGAAAACCCTGTGGAAGCATCCCCGCCGCCCCGCCAGGGCGGGAAGAGCCCCGGCAGAAGGGAGAGAGAGGAGGGAGAGGCGAGCGCGGGGTCCGCAGAGCTGTGCCCCCACCCCCAGCCACGTCCGAACCCCCGAGCGCCGCGAGACCCACCTCTTTCCCCCCCCCAAACTCCCCCCGCTCCCCGCGAAGGCGGTGACGGCCCCGACTCACCGATGTTGCCCTCCACGGCGACCTTCTTGACGCGGCGGTCGTGCCGCCCGCGCTTGGGCGGGGTGGCCATGGCGGCCCGAGGGGGCGCGAGGGCACCTGAGGGGAGGGGAAAGGGGGGGGGGGACGTGGGCGCGAGACCCGCCTGAGGGGGCGCGAGGGAGGGCGCGAGAGAGGGGGGGGGTGGCGCGAGACCAGCCCGCGCCCGCCCGCGCGCGCGCCTTTAAATTTGGCGCGCGGCAGCGGCGGGCCCGCCGGGGCGGCCCGTGACGTCACGCGCGCGCGCCGCGGCCGACCCCGCCCGCCCATCCGCCCACCCACCGACCCAGGCAAGAGCAGCGGCACGCGGAGCGCATCGATGACTCCCGTCACGAGCTGCTCCCGTGCTCAGCGGCTCCCTTCGTCCCGACACACAGGGCAAAACAAACAGGGAAGGGAGGGAAAGGAACACACACACACACACCCCGCCGGGCCATGGCCTGTGTAAAAAATGCTCCAGGAATACCTTAGAAGTGGCTGGGTTTTTAAAAGGAGAGCACCGGCACTTGAATTGAGAGGGTCGTTGCTGAAAACAACCAGGAAGAAATTCTTAAGTTTAGGAAGGAGTTCTTGAGTTTAGGGAGGAATTACTTTAGGAAGGGATTTTTTACTTTAGGAAGAAACCCTTCCCTGTAAGGGTGGGGAGGCCCTGGCTCTGGTTGCCCAGAGAGGCTGTGGCTGCCCCATCCCTGGGAGTGTCCAGGGCCAGGTTGGACGGGGCTTGGAGCAACCTGGGCTAGTGGAAGGTGTCCCCGCCTATGGCAGGGGATTGGAATGAGGTGATCTTGAAGGTCCCTTCCAACCCAACCCATTCTGGAATTCTAAGATTCTACAAAAACCCTAAACCCCCCAAACAGCCACCAAAAAAACGTTTCCCATAATACCATCCCACTACAGGACCCTTTTGATTCTTGGAGGATGGAGTTAAACACGGAAAACCCCTCAGATCTATGGGTTGGGCACAGGCAGTGGGGCAGCCCTGACCCAAGATCTGTGCTGAAAAACTGTGGCAAAATCCGGGTTTTTCACCACCATTTCCACGAAACGCACGTGAGAGCGGACTTACCACGGGGCAGAGCCAGGTGGGGATGGGAGGTGGGAAATCTGGAGCCCTGCAGCCGCTGGGGTCACGGGAGGCTCTGAGGAGAAAGAAGAGCTCCCCAAAATAAAAAGGCACCTGTGCTACTGGGCAGGGCCAAGGGTAAGAGTTTGCACCACGAGTGACATCAGTGACCTGGTGACATCCTTGAGTGTGTCATGGGCAGA